>NW_026516344.1:0-100537 GCF_025602895.1 Polychytrium aggregatum
CCAAACACAGGACCCTCGTCGTTTCGCACTGCGGCACTGCGATGCTTCACACCAATGGTTCCTGCGCTTGCTGCTTTCCCTTCTCAGCCCCACCCATCCAGTCGCGAATGACACCAAGTCGCTCGATGAACCCACGACCTGCCTCTTTCCACTGGCCATTCAGCACCGCGAGTTCTCTGTTGAGACCCTCCAGTTCCGCCACCCGTTCTGCCGTTGCCATAGGGCTGCCGGCCAGTGCCCCCATGCTGGTGGCGGTGGATGTATCCGCCAAGACCACCGGCTCATCTGTCATTGTTTCAGAGTCCGTTGTCGATGGCTTTTGCCGCTGCTCTGCACCCCCCCAGTTCCTCCACCAGTTACTTAATCTTGTTGTCGCGGTCGAGTAGCTCTGCCTCCAACCCTCTCACTTTCGCTTCCAACGTCGCTTGCTGGTTTTGAAGCTCTCCCTCCAACTCCTTCACCCTTGCTTCCAGTACATTCTGCTCATCCAAGAGCGCTGCATGTTTCGCTTCATGTTCTTGCGCCGCCGCTAACTACGAAACGACGAGGGTGAGCCCACCCTGAATTGCGACAGATTATCCTCGTCGTCCAGGCCGGCGTCCGTTCAATTAGTGTGTCGAATCTGGCTGATTTTTTTTCTTGGGCAAGGGTAAGAACGGGCCAGCATCGACAACATCCCTGCCTTCCATGAGCGATGAAAAATACATCTCCATCCATAAACTCACCAAGCAGTTCGGCCTCGTCCCATCCACCCTGTCCAAGTGGGCCGATGCTGGGAAAGTGCGATACATCCGCCCCAACGAGAATGGGCACAGACTCTACAATGTGCGGGACATTGAGCGAGTCTTCTGCCTCACCCAGCCCATCACAACCAGGATCGTCGTCTACTATGCCAGAGTCAGTTCATCCCACCAGCGAGCAGACCATCACACTGACTCCAAGTCTGGAAACGAGAGCGAGAGCCATACATGGCTGCCCGCAAGGCTCTCCAGAACCAGTACCCCAACAAATAGTGGAAGAATCGCCTTGGCGAGATCCTGATTCCAGAGCCACCCAAGCCCCATCCACCCAAGAAGAAGAAAACAGTCCTCCTGGAGCATCTGAGACAGCGAGTTGGTGTCCTGTCCAACTATGACAATGACCACTGGATCCGCCAGACGGGTGTAGCTGCCGATTTCATCGACGATGCAGTCCGAGACTTTGTCAAGAACTGGTTCTCAAACCAGCAGCGATACTTGTCCCAACAAGCCCAAGGCAACAACCCCAGTCCCTTCGGCATGCACTTCTCGAGCAAGAAACGGGCCAGCCAAGAGTCCTGTGTCCTGCGCAAGAAGCACTGGGGCAAGATCGTCAAGGGTGACAGCTTCTGGAACAGACTAAATCCCTTCAAGCTCAATACCGAGGGCCGAGTCGAGCGAGGCAAGCAACTCACTCTCCCCCTGGCCCATGACACCCGTCTGATCAAGACACGCACCAACAAGGTGTATATTGTCGTCGCCGAGCCACTACCAAAGAGGAGCGAAGCCAAGCTCCTCAGGGTGATCTCAGGGTTGTCTCTGTCGATCCTGGTGTGCGCGATTTCATCACCACCTTCGACCCCTCTGGGCTGGTCACAGCCTGGAGTCCCAATGTCAGTGGATACTCCAAGATCAATGACCTCAAGCGAAGTGTTGGCAAGGTCCAGTCCAAGATGGCCAAGTTGACCAAGAAGCAGCGGAGAAAGAAGAAGTTGATGCGACGGGCCATTGCCTGGCTGAACGAGCGGATCCGAGACCTGGTCGACGATCTCCATCGCAAGGCAGCCAAGTGGCTCTGTTCCAACTACGACATCATCTTCATCCCGAAGCTCAACAGCCATGGCTTCAGACACATCAGCAAGCGCAACCGAGAGCGCATGGTCCAGCTGTCCCACTGTCGATTCGTGGACAGAGTGCAATGCAAGGCACAGGAGTATGGCACCATTGTCAGGGTGGTCGGTGAAGAGTACACCAGCAAGACCTGCACCCACTGCGGGTTCATCAAGAGAGACCTTGGGGCAGCCAAGACATTCAACTGCAACCAGTGCTCCACCGTCATCGATCGAGACGTGAATGGAGCACGCAACATTCTTCTCAAGAGCCTCTGAGGCTCGACGAGAAGTGGGGTGTGGTCTGCACTTTGCAGACCCGCCTCTGTGGCCTGGCACCTCCGAGTTTGCCCCCTGTGCTCGGATGAACACATCGTCTGATTTATTGGACGAAATCAACGCGGGGATCTGAGAATCGACTAATCCCGTTTCGACAAGAGTTCTCATATCTCTTCCAGGCGTGTATTCAACCACCACGAGGAGACCATTGAGTATGCGCTCAAGTACACATGAACCACTCGACGGCAAACCAACAGAAAGCGAATGAGTGGTTCTCAAAGGCTGCTGTCCAAGGATTCACGCTCGCTCAGGCAATGCTCGAGCGGTTTGCCCCCAAAAATATGGCCACTGACGACGATTCAGAGGATGTAGAGGGAGTGGGAACAACGAAGCCACCACGGAAGAACATCAGGTGAACCTTGACAAATGGCTGTACTGATGCAGCGCACCCATAGCGAAGCCACCGGGGCTTTCAGGGCAGCACTCGAATTCGACCGATGGGCTGGATGATGATGATATGGTTTGGTTGTGGCAACGCAGCAGTATGCACAGAGAGGCTGTTGCCCACTCTGGGGCCAAGAAGTGGAGAATATGGGCGATTTGCGAACCCACTCTTTTTCCAATGGTCCCTGTCTCTCATTGACTCCATTGCACTCCTCTTGCCATGCTTGCACCATGTTCTTACAACCGCGCCTCACAGCCCGACTGACATCTGCGCCTTCCATCCCGCCAATGAACGACGCAACTCCACTCAATCATCTCGTGCGTGCCTGGTTGTGATGTGGCCAGTATTGTTGATCCTTGAGTCGATCCTCCCTCACACTGCAACACAAATATCAGTCCATGCCTACATTTCATGACCGAGTCTGGTCGACTCTGTGCTGTGAATAGGAAGGCTCGATTTCATGTTCAATTCCATGTTCGATGAATGTGGCAGTACTCGTGGCAGCGAGCAACACCGACTCCAGCCATCAAACAAACGAATCGAGCCAGATTTGTGTGTGTGATCTCGATAGCCAGTGTTTGGCTGGCCAGGGTTTAGTTCCCTCACCAAATCCTGCCCATCTCCATTGCCTGCTTGCCTCCCCTGTCATCCTATCCAATTGTCTCCCATATTCACCATGGCCAGCAGAGCCATCATCCGCCCCGCTCCCGATCGCCCGTCCTGGTACATCTCGCCCAGCGACATCACCGACCGCTCGGCCAACCCCATCGGCCGCGGTGGCTTTGGCGAGGTCTTCACTGGCACATACTTTGGCTCCAAGGTCGCCATCAAGCAGCTCCTCGGAAACTACAACAACCGGGAGCTCGCTGACTACAACCATGAGATCGATATCTGGCAGAAACTCAGCCACCCCAACATCCTCCCTCTGCTCGGTGCCTGCGACAAAGACGATGATGGCAATCCGATTCCTCCCTTCATGGTCTCGCCGTTCATGCCCAACGGCACCCTTCGCAACCATGTTGCCAATAACAACGTCCCACTCAAGGAGAAGCTCCGTCTCCTCTTCCAAGCTGCATCGGCTCTGGCATATCTCCATTCCCGTCGCATCATCCACGGCGATCTCAAGGCCCTGAACATCCTCCTGGACGGCTTGAACAACGCCGTCGTCACCGACTTTGGCATGTCCCGCACCAAACACACCTCTGCCTCGCTGGACCGCAACCGATCCATGGGCCCGACCGGCGGTACCGACGGTTACATTGCACCCGAGATGCTGGACGACGATGATCCCAGCGGATCCACCATGAAGACCGACGTCTACGCCTTCGCCATCACAATGTATGAGGTCCTCAACGATGCCAAACCCGTCTGGGTCACCAACAACGGACAAGCCATGCTCAACCGAGCTATTGAACGCATTTCATGCAACGGCAAGCGCCCCAAGCGTCTCGATGGCATCCCCGACGATATCTGGGCTCTCATCGAGCTCTGCTGGCAACAAGATCCCGCCGCCCGCCCTGCCTTCACCGAGATCCTTGCCGTCCTCCAGCCATACAACCGTGCCGCCGTCCCTGCCATTCCCACTCCCGCCGCCGCCAAGACCCCTCCCGTCAGTCAGGTTGTTGGTCATTTCACCACTCTCAGCGTGAACAACCAACCCACGTCCCAGTCCAGTCGACCCGACGAGCTCAAGTTTGACGGCATCGAATCGGCCACTCGTCTCCCTGGCACCATCGTCTCCGACGCCAAGCAAGGTGATCCCGATGCCTGTCTCGATGCTGCCAAGATGGTCTCGGAGGGTCTCCCTGCACGCCACCAAGATTGGAAGCTCGCCGCCCAGCTGTTCAAGGCCGCTGCCGACCGCGGCAGCCTCGAAGCATCTTTCCAGCTGGCCTGGCTCGCGTTCCTGGGCGAGGGAATGGCCAAGAACGACCGCAGCGCCTTCGACCACTGGCAAGAAGTCAGCACCAAGTCGGATGACAAGGTCCTCAAGCCCATCGCCACTCACATGGTCGGTTGGATGCATTATCTTGGCCGGGGCACTCAGCAGGACATACAGAAGGGCATCAAGATCATCCGAGACAACAAATCGGATGAGTTCCCACTCGGGGAAGATAACTGCCTTGCCGGCCAAAACCTCAGCGCTTCAAACGCACCCTCGGTTCTCAGGTTCTTCAAGTTGTGCCAGTTGGGATCGGACCAAGACTGGCTGTGCAGGCATCTCCTGGGTGTGTGTTTAGTTCAAGGATTTGGAACTACGGAGGATCGCAAGAATGCAGCAGGCACCTTTGAGCAACTCGCCAACGAGGGCTACAGCGACAGCGTATATTGGTTAGGGCAATGCTACTACTGTGGCTGGGGAGTCTCGGACAATAGCTCGAGAGCACTGGAGCTTTTCAAAGCATCGACCAGTCTGGGAAACAAATATGGGCAATATCGAGTAAACTCCTTGTCCCCTCTTAGATACAACGCGGCCACACCCAGCGACAGCTCTGGTCATGAAGTCGTCATCGGTTTCAAATGAGTGCGGAGCATCCCCGCTCTCTCTCCATGATCTTGTGAATACCCAGGAGCTCTTGACTTGATTTGAATGGTATGACTCATTGTTGAAAATACAGTTAGTAGTTACAAATTAGACAACTCGCTTAGCTTCAATCTCAAGTCGATCGATAGCCGCGTTTGGGCATTCAGGCTTTCCCAAGTAGCCAAACCACCAGCGACTTGCTCGCAGTCGACACTAGCCAGAGTTGTCATGAAATCAATTGTATTGGACAGCTCCATTCGGCCAATCACATTGCGACACTCGTTCGTTTCGACTGGCAACATCCGATCCATGCTGACACCCCGAGGCCGGCTGGCTCAGTGCCACTCCAAGGTCGGGAGCTATATACTATTCGTCCTTGCTGAACAGCACCGTCAGCCCAAGACCCGCCAGCAGGACCACCTTGAGTTGTGGGTAGTCGTTGAGCAGGATCGTCACCATACCTATGTAGGGCAGGTATCTGTAGCGCATCCCGTGAAATCAATTCACAGTCGACACGAATGTCAGTTGCCCTCGGCTTCACCGAGCCATTCATAAACCCAAGACAGCACTGTCCACTCCTTGACAGGCTGGTGTGAGTCTGGCAGCGAGCTCTCGGTACCACTCACCCCTGCACTCGGCCAATGACCTCATCTTCGTGGACCCAGAGCTGGCCTCGATTGTACAGGGCTCGGTCATCGGACGGATTGTTGTCGCCCTTTGTGAGCAGGAACTGCTTGCCAGTCGAGGCGCTTGGAGGACACCACAACGACGGATACGGAAGGTGAGCAGACGGCAGACGGCAGACGGCAGACGGCAGACGGCAGACGGCCGATAAAGGCACAGAGACAGACCAAGCATTTCCAGAGCCAGCCCAGCCATCACCGCATCGACAAACAGCTTTGCGATGCCGCACCGTCCACATACTCATCGTGGAGTCGCAGAACCCGATGCACAATCGGGATCTCCTTTCCCTTGAGCTTGTAGACGCAAATGTCGCCGACACGAATGGGGGAGCTGGGAGTCGCCAGGAAGAGGAGGTCTCCTCGCTGGAAAGCAGGCTCCATACTCTCGCTGGATGGAAGCGACAGAGGTCAGAGGCGGGCTGCGGCAATCACCACCCACCGTCCATGTCCAGCGAGACCACAAATGCCAGCAAGATCAGCGGCGAGTGCACAATCCAGAACCACACCTCAAGACAACCACGATGGGGGACTCGGTGTTCATCACCACCGCCAGGGTCTTCCAGATCATCAGGGCCGATGAGATGATCAGACAAAACTGCAGCAACTGAGTCGCGATCTGTCGTTGCCGAGGGGCGAATGATCAATAGGTCTGTCGGGATAGCGGCGATACTCGCATCTCCCTTGCCTGCAGCTCGGTTTATTCTGCGCCGTCTCTGCTCAAATTACCTGCCGGATCGACATCTTGGAGAGCTTCTTTGTAAAGTCCATGCTGTCTCTGTCTGGGTCGGTCGCTGGGCCTGCTGGGCGATGAGGGCGGCGGCGCATCGGTTGCTGTTCGGCCCTGGTTGGCACCCAAAATGCCCCACGTGACTCGGTTGGTCATACGGGCAAAGTGGGAACGGCCCCGACCAACGAGCCCAGCACCTCACAGGCGTGCTTCAAGTGCTCGGTGCCCTCTCGGCTTAGAGATTTGGATGCATCCAGTGTTGCAAATTCCCACTTTGTCAGAAACTGGAGGCGGAGCGACCCGCGTGGCCGGACTATCTTGCCATCGAGTAATATGAACTGTCAGAGCTCGAATGCATACGCGACACTCCCGCATCGTGGTATCTGTGCCGATCGATAGTCGCGACAAGGATCGACCAGCTGTATTCAAATACTGCGGCTCCGAAACCAATAGCATAGAGTGTTGATGCGAGTACCACCTAGCAAACACACTCTTACATCGTTCGAACAGGCTGTACCACTGCTGGACACTCTCAAATCTCACGCCCCACAGGCACAAGCACAAACGAAAATTATGCAACCGTTGCAATCCACACTTTCCATGCAGCACCGCAGGTCTTGGTCGAATCGCCAGAGCAAGCCATGTTGCACTGGCTCGAGGCAACGTTGGTGCCAGTGGTGCCGCCGTTGCCGCCGGCTGAGCCAGAGGTGATGGTGTTGCCACAGTAGCACTCCGAGCCGTACTCCAGGCCGTAGTACCTAATCCGCACGATTGCTCATCGTCAGTGATCGTGCTCAGCGTCCGATTACCAGAAAGCGCTCAACATGGATGGCACTTACTTGGACTTTTTGCTCGAACAGAAGCTGTTGCAAACTGCGGGAGTCATAGAGCTCGAGACCTGAAGCAAGAGAGGCCGTCCGATCAACTTTCCAGCCATTAACACAACATGGATGGCAAGCTATGGGGAAGGGGCATTACCTCGCTGTAGTCGGCCAAAACACGAGCCGAGCCATCGATATAGCAGCCGGGAACGGGATTGGTCGGAGGCGGGGCGACAGTGACTTGGGCGATCCAAACTCTCCATGCAGCGCCGCAGGTCTGAGTCGAGTCGCCAGCACAAGCCGTGTTGCACTGGCTCGAGGCCACGTTGGTTCCAGTGGTGCCGCCGTTGCCGCCGGCTGAACCAGAAGTAATGGTACTGCCGCAGTAGCATTCCACTCCGTATTCAACGCCGTAGTACCTGATGGAGGTTAGAACGTCGACTGTGAGTGCAATGAATTTGACTGACGTGTACAAACGCTGAATAGGTCGGCCCAACTCACGTGGATCCCTTGCTGGCGCAGAAGCTGTTGCAGGTTGCTGGCGTCATCGAGGAGGATTGCTGGAAGGAAGGGGGGGAGAGACACGGACGTTAGCTGATGACATGCTGTGTGGGATGCGTTCGATATCCGAGAAGGCAACGTACCGTATAAAAGTCCTTCAAAACTCGGGTCGAGCCGTCGATGTAGCATCCAGGAATCGGATTGTTGGTTGGAGGAGGCGGCGGCGGAGGTGGGGGCGGAGGCGGAGGCGCCGGTGTCGAAGAAACCAGAGCGACCCACACCCGCCACGCAGCACCACAGGTCTGGGTGGAATCACCAGAACATGCCATGTTGCACTGGGAAGTAGCAACATTGGTACCAGCGATCCCACCGCTACCACCGGCGCTACCGGTGTTGATGGAGTTGCCGCAGTAGCATTCGGATCCATACTCAATGCCATAGTACCTGTGCAATCGCAAAGTGCGTTGTGTTAGTAGCATGGAATCTGTCGGATTGCAGTGACAGCGGCCGAGTGGCGGCGATTGTAGTCGGCCACTCGACGTTGCTAAACTCAATGATTCGTAATGCGCTTACTTGAAAGACTTGCCGGCGCAGATTTGACTGCACGAAGATGGAGTCATCGAGCTCAATGTCTGGCAGTGCAGGGAGGAAACGAGTCGATAAGCATTGTGGCACCGCGGCGCAAGTACTCGTCATATTGCATGGTTACACCTGTCTCTGATCATGATAGAGCGGATTGATATCCTACTCACCGTACTGTATCCAGAGAGGACGCGGCTGCTGCCGTCGACGAAGCAACCGGGGACTTGAGCAGAGCTGGCAACAGCCAGGTCGACATAGATCCTCCAAGCGCTGCCGCACATGTCACTAGAGCTTCCACTGCAGGGCATGTTGCAGTCGCTGCTCGGAGCCAAGGTGCCGGCGACTCCGCCGTTGCCGCCAGCAGTGCCCGAGACGACGCTGTTGCCACAATAGCACTCGCTGCTGTACTCGACGCCGTACAATCTGATAAAGGAGTATTGAGACAACTCGTATGAGCAGCGTAATGGCCCACTTTGAGTCACTGCGACACTCAGACGAGAGCATGCCGATGCTGCGATGCGTCCAGCCACAGACTTACTTGTATCCGCTGCTGTAGCACAAGTTTGAGCAGAATTGAAGCGTCATCGAGGACGATTGCTGTTTGAGGATACAAAGTGGCAATCGGTCAGGATCCGCGTCAAGTCCATCCTGGGCCTCCAACCATATGAGCTGCTCGAGCACACATACCCCAGCATAGTACGACAGGACACGAGTGGAACCATCAACGTAGCATCCAGCGTAGCGGCCGGGGAGCGCGGACAGCAGGGTGTTTGAAGAAGAATCGTCATTGACAGAAAACACCTGTGGCATAAAGGGCAAGCGCATTGTCAGCAAGGAAGCAGTCCGGCGGCGCTGTTGAGATAGCAGAGGACTGCAGCCACCGACGATACTTCACCATAAAGCCACCGAGATTCTTGGCGTTCGAGTAACGAGCCTTGGCTGTGATTGCCTGTGTGTCATCGAAAGTTACAAAGCGCAGCTCGGCCGCACTGTATCCGTAGCTGGCATAGGCTTGGCTGTCCCAGTAAGCCGAATAGGTGGTATCTGCGGCGATGTTGGAATAGGCCCAGTTCAGCGAGACAGTCGGGGCAGTGCCGGCTTGACCGAGGCCGTGGGTTCCGCCATCGGCCACGCCAAACCTAAAAGATGATGGAGGCGGTGCGTCAATTGGACCGCATAGTTTCTTGGTATAACTGCTACCACTGGCAAATCAAGATACAAGAGTCATGCTCTTGAGCGAACATTAAGGTGTAATACTGACCAGGCATGGCCATAGAACGGAATGCCGATGACAAGCTTGTTGGAGGGACAGCTGCGAGAGAGATAGGTCGAGACAGTGCTATCGACCGAGGCACCTCCGGCAGCTGGTGAGATATCATAGCCAGAGCAAGTCGAGTCATGTCAGATCACATCCACTCAGAGCACACTGAGCTCCATCAAGCACACACGAAGCACGTCGCATGATACCATCATATCGTGCTCTACCGACTCAAACACCAAGCAGTGGCACACAGCACATGCGACGGCTGTAGGCACAACCACAGGGGGTGCAACACTTGTGTCGACACCCTGGGAATAGAGAATTCACGAGCAAGTTGCAAAGCACGACATACTTGAATACAGAGGCGCTTGATGGCCCGTTGTGGACTGCCATTCGCCAGCCATGTCATAGGTCATCAGCTGCAACAGACAGGCGGGTTACGCAGTTTGAATCAGCGAACGGATCAGCGAGCAGTGTGATGAATCCACATCATCAGAGCCTGTAGTCAAACAGCGCATGCTGCCGATACAAGCGTGAATGGGGCCCGGGAGCCACTCACGTTGACATAGTCCACGATGCCGCAGACAGTCGGGAGATCCATTTTGGAGTTCTCATAACCCGAAGGCGCGGCGACGCTGATCAGGTAGTTTTCGTTGTTGGCAGTCTTGCCGATGGCATTGAAGGCAGCACGGGTCTTGGAGAGCAGGTTGTTGAACTTGATAGTATCGTTGATGCGGGCGGGATAAGCACATTTGCTGGCTGAGCAGTCCAAGACTGAATCGACAGTGCCGGCCGGCACAGGTGCTGATGCATTGATAGCCTGGCCACCATGCTCAAAGACAGGGTACTCCCAGTCAAAGTCGACGCCATCGAAGCCAAAGAACTGGACAAACTTGACGATGCTGGTGACAAACTTGTCAATGTACTTGGCTTCGGTGGCAGGCGAAAAGAGGTTGGAGTCGGTCCAACCACCGATGCTGATAAGGAATCGGAGGTTGGGCGAAGCGCTCTTGACCTGCTTCATCCTAGAGAGTGGACGAGAATGAGCGCAGCATCAGGGCAGAGGTTTGCCATGGGTATCAGCATGGAAGATTTGCATGGGTATCAGTGTGGAAGAGAGCCAGTTGATACAGATCGAGTCAATCAGCGACTAGTGCCTTGGGCACTGTCGAGGCAAGTTGGATGAACAGAGTCAGCGGCTTACAGATACGCATAGCTGCCGCAGATCACCGGGGTGTTGCCGTTGATGAACTTGCCCTGAGAACATGGGAGGCATTAATAGAGCGGCGAGAGGTAGAAGAGCGACGAAGCAACGAGGCGATAGCAGCGCCGCAGCCAGGAGAGCACCAGGCGGAGGCAGATGTCTTACGCTGTTGGCAACAGACGTGCATTGGCCATTGGGGTTGAAGCAGCTGGAATCAGGGCAGTTGCCGCTGGCGCCGACTGGGGAGATGGGAATGACATTGGGTTCAGGCAGGAGGACAGGATTGGGGTTTGCTGCCGAAGATGCGTCGTGTGGAGCAGCAGATGGATGCAGCAGATGGATGCAGCGAGGCTGGCGGTGGCAAGCTGTCTTACTGTAGGGAACCATAGCCAAGAGGGGGTTGGCGCCGGTGCTGCACTGCTGGTTAGCAGGGACAGCAATGCAGCCGCTGGTGTCCTGAGTTCCGACAAAGTCGGTCTGTGGAGCAGCAAGAGGTCAGGGATGAGCGGAGGAAAGGAGGCGCCGACGATTCGGAGCAGTATGGCACAAGTGAGGCTCACATAGTCTGCCGTCACGTCGCTGAAGCTGACGTAGTACTGGTCCAGAGTGGCATGGTACTCAATCGAGGCGAAGGCATAGTTGATGTGGGAGTAGCGATCGGTCACGGCTTGGGTGTACTGTAGGGCGGGATGTAGCGCAGCGACAGCATGGCCGAGAATGGACAAATGCGCATGAGGATGAAGAACAGACCTCGCAGATGGCAGACAGACAGACAGACAGACAGACAGACAGACAGACAGACAGACAGACGGATAGACGGACCAGGAGGACGAAGCACAGCCCGAAAACGGCGGATATGACCCCAATGTGCTCACCTGGAAGGGCTGCTTGTTGGCAGCGAGCTGGTAGTCCCAGCCGACATGGTAACCGACAAGATGCGCGGCTCTGGCTGGCCCAAGGGCGAGCAGCAGTGTGCCCAGGGCGAGAAGCGAGACCATCGATGCAGAGTTCGACAGAGAGACGCAGCGGAAGCTGGACCGATGGGCAGGTGCAGCGAGAGATCGATGGACTGATGGAGCGAGAGACAGGACCGGCCCAAGCAGCTTGCACCGGCGCTGGATCCGGCACCGCAGCCGCAACCGCGTACGTTCCTGCCGAATCGGCACGCGTGCGACCGCGTGTTGCGCGACCGTGGCGCTCTGCACCACGCTCCTGGCCACAGCGGCAGTCCCACGGTTGACGTGAATGCAGCCGCGCGTGCTCTGCCGCGGCTCCTGTACCACCCAGAATGTCGCACGTGTGATACAGTGCGAGTCCTCTCGCCGAGAGCAGCCGAGAGCAACCGAGGGCCCGGGCCAATCTCGCTGATACCCTCCGACACCGTCAACACTCCCGCCTCCTTCTTTAACAGCCGGCCTGAACTCCCGATCGGCATCACGCTCTCTTCGCCCTGCATCGTCAACCAGTCATGCCAAATACCCTCGTCGTTTTCGTCCATGGCTTCCTGTCCTCGGGCGAGTCCTTCCGCCGCTTCCCTGAAGATCTGCTCGAACGAGTCAATCGCAACACAAATAGCACAAGGGCCTTCTTCGACACTCTTGCCTACAACTACAGCACCACCGGCTCAAACGACCAGAGGGTCATCGAGTTCGTCCGGTTTCTTGAAGAACGGTCCCGGAGCTACGCCCAGGTCGTCCTGATTGGCCACTCCATGGGCGGCGTCCTGGCGCTCGATGCCGTCCGCAGATGCCATCCAAACTCGGACTACAACCGCCACGAGGGACACGAGCAAGGCATCGACGGCCTCTATCGTGGCGCCGGATCGCCGCTGCAGCAAAAGATCCATCTTGTGATATCCGTCGACTCGCCCTTCTTTGGTCTGCATCCGCATGTCATTGCCGTCTCCGGAGCGAGGCGAGTCGGCAACGCCATCAATTGGGTATCCGACCGCTTTGGATCTGCGGTACAGTCCCGAAGCGCATATGAAGACACATATTCCAGCCAAGAGACATCCTCTTCTTCACGATCGAGTGGATGGGGACTCCTTGGCTTGGCCGCCGTTGCAACTGTGGCCGTCGGGGCGGCCGCGGCCTATGCGCTTTCTTCCTCAACTCGCTCGGTCCAGGCCGACGAAGACGAGCGAGCTGCCGCACCAGGAATAGGACATGCAGAGTTCTTGAGCCCACTCTGGAATATCGCCAACATGGCCCCACGGTTCGAGGACCTGAATAATCTGCCCATTGAATTCCACGGATTCTACTTGGCGGTAGGCGGACCCTCCTCATAGCCCATATCCTCGAGTTGCTTGATTCCCAAGGAACGAGATCGAGTACTCCGCCAGCCGCCATCACAGGCAGCTCGCTTTGTTGAACAGCTTGCTCTCGTGTCCGGGAAGGCAACTCGGGCGAGCTGCCACACTCACAGCAAATCCGTCGCTCTCGTCACTATCACAGGTATCCGAATTTGGCTCCAGCAACCGCAGCACCAGCCTCAAGAACTTTGTCCAGATTCCCCCTGATCCATACAGACACTATTTCCAAGAAATAGACATCCAGGCGAGGGATGAAATCGAGGCTCACATGGGCATCTTCCGCTCCGAGTTTGACTCGGCGGCATATTATCATCTGCTCACGGCCGTGGCCCGGATTATCGCTGACGTACTGTGATTTACAGGCGATCCAAAATATAACGGGATACCCTTGATTTTTACCATGGATCAAACATTTTGTTACCCAATGCCATCGCGCGCTGGCCATGACCATTCTGTGTTTTGAATCAAGGACGCCACCCAGGCGACGGCGATTCAAGCGACTCAATCTCCAGATGTGCTCACAGTGCCGGGAAGGCAAGCGACACTGGACGGCCGAGTATCTTGATATCGATACATCATGGAACTGTCCAGGTGGTCGAGTGAATGCATCACAGAAAGAGATTGCCAACCAGGACGGGAAACAATCGCATGGCTTGTCCACTGGAGCCAAGACAAGTTCGGCAGGCTGCAGGCCTCTGAAGCCAGAAAGTGACTGTCCCGTTTCTTTCTGGACCGGCTGTAGTATGATCTTCTCGGACATTCTTCGAGTCGAGCAGGACGTCCTTGGACCGCCAGCGTGGTTTCTGGATACCCATACGGTCCTTCAGCGCCGTACATCAAGCGACGAATACACAAGCGTTGCCCCGAACGATGATCAACTGGGGCTTCGGTATATTTGGGCATGCATGGGAGCTTGCAGTGACTGAAGCAAATCAAGACTGTGCTGATTGCGGCACCATGTTGTTAGAATTTGCTCTAACCAAAGATCAGCTCGGTAGGCCCCGAGTAAAGACTTTGGATTGCCTCAGTCTCCGTAATCGCCCTGCACATGACATGTCATCGCAAGGCAAGGATGCTTGGCCATGGTGGACGATGTATTCTAGGTCCGGAAACAAATGACAACCTTGACCCCAACCAAATATGAACAATGTCATGTTTCGCCCGAAGCCAACAAAGTCCAATTGTCACAAAAAGCAATATTCTTTGATTTGTATTGTTCGTCATATCGTCAGACACGGCCAAAGCAGCGAGGAGGAGAGGGGCGAGGATAGTCTATAGGCGGCTGGCAGCACCAGCAACAGGGTCGTAGAAGAAGACATGGGAAAGGCGGAGGACCAACATAGAGAACAATAGAGCAAGATTGAACCTTAGGCACATAGGGGTGAAGACATTTTAGAACAGAAAAGTTGAATGAAAGAAATAGACACCCTTCAGGTTGGTTGGGTCGGAGGGACAAGGTTTGTACATGAGCCTCAGTCGTGTGCGGTTAGATGTTCTTGATCTGATCGCGCTTTCGGACGTAAGGGCGATCAGTAGCGATGGGAACACACTTGTAGGGGCGAGCGGTGCTGGTGGAGGCGACAGAGCCGGTGGATGTAGCGGAGCTGATGGGAGCAACTGAGGCACTGCTATATGAAGGCAGAGAGGAGGTGGGGGTGGCAGAAGAATAGGTCGGGGCGGCCGATGAAGAAGCGGAAGCCGAGCTGGAAGCGCTCATAGTCGCGGTAGAATAAGCAACAGAACTGGTGGCAACTGTGGGGCCTGAGCTGGAGACAGCAGAGGCGCTAGTTGAAACACTGGAAGACACAGTGCAGGGGGTGGAAGCACTTGAGGAAGAACCAGTTGTAACGCCGGTGGGAGCGGCACTGGAAGCAGCGCTGGAAGAAGCCGAGTAAACGAGACTGGAGCTGGAGGAGGAGGAAACTGAAGTGGGAGTGACGGAGGGAGTGGGAGCGCCCGAGGAGGATGAAGAAATCACGGCAGTGGGGGCGGCACTGGAGAAGATGCTGGAAGAAGCCGAGTAGACGAGACTGGAGCTGGAGGAGGAAGTGGAACCAGAAGTGGGAGTAACGGAGGGAGTGACGGTGGGAGTAACGGTGGGAGTAACGGAGGGAGTGACGGAGGGAGTGACGGTAGGAGTAACGGTGGGAGTAACGGTGGGAGTAACGGAGGGAGTGACGGTGGGAGTAACGGAGGGTGTGACGGTGGGAGTGACGGTAGGAGTGACGGAGGGAGTGACGGTGGGAGTGACGGAAGGAGTGACGGTGGGAGTGACGGAAGGAGTGACGGTGGGAGTGACGGAGGGAGTGACGGTGGGAGTAGGGGTGTCCGAAGTGGTCGAAGAGGAAATCACACCGGTGGGAGCAGCACTGGAACTTGCGCTAGAAGAAGCCGAGTAGACAAGGCTCGAGCTAGAAGTGGTGGTGGTGGTAGAACTGGAGGGAGTGGGAGTGTCCGAGGTGGTGGTGGTGGTGGTGGACGAGGAGGAAGGGATGGGAGAAGTGGTGGTGGAAGTGGTGGTGGAGCTGGAGGGAGTAGGAGTGTCCGAGGTAGTCGAGGAGGATGAGGAGGAGGTGGTGGTAGTGGTGGTGGTGGTAGTGGTGGTGGTGGTGGACGAGGAGGAAGGGGTGGGAGAAGTGGTGGTGGTGGTGGAAGTGGAGCTGGAGGACGAGCTCGAGCTGGGAAGAGGCGTGGGAACGCAGCCCGAGTAGGGAGCCAAGTTGACTTGGATAGAGCCGGTCAAACTCTTGGCAAAGACGTTGCCGTTGATCTGCCCGGACGACTTTTGAGAGATGGCGGCGTTGGGGGCCAAAACAGTTCCATGGAAGGAAACACCCGTGATAGTCAGCTGGTTGGCCTGGTAAAAGTTCCAAATGATGTGGTTGCGGTTGGGGAGGAGAGAGTCAATGTTGAAGTTCTTGAGGCTGGGGGCTTGGCCGTTGACGTTCAAGATGAGAGTTCCGGTGAAAGAGCTCTGCGAATAGATGAACGTGTCGCACTGGGCAAGGACGCCCGAGTCCACCGAGACGACTTCGGTATCGAGGTTGCCGTGCAGAGTCAGAACACAGTCCTTGGCACGGGTGGGGCTCGACGCCCAAGTACCGGTGGTATGGAGCTGCGACATGTACGATGACAGGTTGTTCAAGTAGCTGAAGGCCGACTTGAAGTTGACCGGCAGACTGTCCGAGTTGCTCTGGTAGGCGTGACAGGGGTTGGTCAGGGGGAAGAAGGAGCCATCGCCAATGTTGGAAGCCTTCTGGGCATAGATGAGATCACCGTACGACACACGGGAGGGGAATCTGCCAGGACCAGATGATCATGGTTGTCAGCCTTTGAAATGGCACACTCGATCTCAGCACCAAATCAGCTTTGGGCCGGACAACGCGCACAGGAGAGGTGCCAGAAGCAAAGGTTTACCTCTGGAGCTTGCCACCAACAACGACCGTGTAGCGCAGGCCGGGATAGAGATTGTTGGCGCTCAGGAGAGAGGCGACAGCAGGGCAGGAGTCAGGCTGCGAGCCAAAGTTGGAGTACAGCTGGGCACCAAAGTCGGCAGCGACGTTGAGGTTGCCGCCGATGGCACCGCGGCCCTCGACATCTGTGCACAAGAGACGCCAAGGCAATAGTAGTCAGCGATGCTGCGTCACGGCGGGGGGCTGGCGCACTTGTGAGGCGAGGCGTTGTGCATCCCCTCTGGAACAGGTTAGCGGTATGTGGCCTGTTCGAAAAGCACGGCACTGGGTTGTGGACGGCTACAAGAGCAAAGACTCACCCGAAGTCGACGTTTGGTAGTCCTGGGAAAGGAACAGGTTGTACTCTCCGAGAGGGAGGGTGTAGCTCTGGCCGTTGTAGGTGATCTGAGGACCCCAGGCGGTGGTGCCCTGGGAGCTGCACGAGAAAGTGGTGGCCGAGGCAGAGGCCAGCACGGCAGCGAGGACGGCGGAGGACTTGACAAGCATCCCAGCGTCGAGAGGGAGGAGGAGAGGAAAAAGAGAGGGGGGCGGCTCAGCGAAAGGGGGCAAGAGCAGGCGGAGCTGGGGATAGGAGCAGAGCCAGAACAACAGGGCCGTTTTATGGCCGGGCCGATCGGTGGTCGAAAAATGGTAAAGAACCCACGAGCCGGCGCGTCGCCAGGCCTTGATTCGATCGTGCGACCGATTCAACAAGACACGCGAGCACATGTGCGCGCGCTGCGGGGTTGTGGAAGATTGTGGCGTCGATGAGACATTTTGTTGTTGGGCTGGAGAAAGGGCTGCGCATCCACAGGCATGACACCTGGGTTCGGGGGAATACAGCGCCTGTGCGGACAGGCAGCTCGTCTGTGTCCACGAGTAGAGCATCGCGGCGTCAACAGCACCTTAAAGTTGTGGCAGGCGGCCTTAGTTGCGGCATCGAGCGCGGTCGGGGGAGGGCCGTGTATGGACGCATGGGGGCACTTTGGGCGACCGGGTCAAGGGGATGCAAAGCACAAGGCCGGCTGCTCCAGGGCAGCAAGGGACGCACCACTGGCAGACGTCGGCGACGTGGTGCGAGCGCACAGCCCGACGCTGTCCTTGGACGATCGGTGCGGATGAGCCTGCAGGGCCCAAGGGGAGCGCGCGGCCAGAGCCCAAGGGCGCCTTGGGATGCATGCGCCCAAGCGGTCCGGCTTTGCTTCAGGATCGAGGACCTGCCGCCGACCAAATGCATACGACTGCCTCATGCACGGCCGGTGGTGGCGGAGCGGTGCAGGGTGGGTGCAAAGGTGGGTGCAGGACGGATGCAGGGCGGATGCAAGGTGGATGCAGGGCTTGTCGTCGCCCTTTCCCGACTGGCTGTGGCTCTGTCTGAGCGCCGGGCTGCTCTTGGGGGGCGACCATCCCAGCACTGCTCGGCACGGGATGTGCCAGGCACATCACCACAGCTGTCCAGCCAGGCAAGCATCCGGTTTCTGCATTCCGTTGCATTGGCTGCATCCCACTGCATGGATTGCCTTTCATTGCAGATCCCAAGCCACCGCCCGCACAGCCCAGATGGGCCGATGGGATGATTGTCTGTGGCTCCCGAGAGGCTTCCTCCGCCCATCCACCGGACATCGGACATGCCCCCCTGCCCGAGGCCCTCGCGATCGTCCACGCCCCGATTTCCCACAGCCTTGGTTTCAGATTTGTGCTGCAACCAGCGCTCCCACCACATCGAGCTCGCCTGGGCACGACAGACGACGAATGGCCTCTAAGATTCGGGGCCTGGAGCCTGCTGATGTGATATGGGGGGGATTTGGATCGCTGTCTGGCATCTGATTCGCGGTCGGAGTGTGGATATCACGTGATGGGATTGCGCGCAGCATCTCGCTCGTGTCCGCAACCTGGCGTCACTCCAGGTCACTCGTTCCGCGTGGCGCTCCCAGGCGTTCCGACATCGCAATCGAATTTGAAATAGATCGTCGATATATAACCGCCATTCTTGCCTCCTCTCTATCAGCCAGACCTATCGCTCCGCGCAGCCTTTCCATCTCACCAGCACTTTGCCCCCAGTCCACCATGTCCATCGTCGCCATCACCGGTGCCTCCCGCGGAATCGGGCTCGAGTTCCTCCGCCAGCTTATCGCTTCGGACGAGGCCACCAAGGTTATCGCCCTCGTCCGCAACCCCGACGATGCCGCCCAGCTGCAGGAAGAGATCAAGCGCCACCCCGGCCGCGTCCTCGCCGTCAAGCTTGACGTCACCAACGAAGAGTCTGTCAAGGTAGGTATACAGGCAAGAGCGCCTTGGAGCAGAGAGGCGGCTGCCCCAAACATGACGGCAACCCAAAGCCCCACGCTCCTGCCGCGACCGGACCAGGCACTGCCTGTCTGATGGCTATCCTTCGACGCTAACACGTAACGAACTCGACGGCATCAACCCTAGAGCGCTGCCAAGGAGGTCGAGAAGCTCTCTCCCGAGGGTATCGACATCCTCATCAACAATGCCGGCGCCTATCTCGAGCCCAAGGGCTCGTCGCCCATTAACACGTGGGTATCGCGGCTCGCTGGGCCCCGGGGCGACTCTCGGCTGCAAGCTAACATTCTCGGATCCTTTCTGCGTCTACAGGAGCGCCAAGGATATCCTCGCCAGCTATGCCACCAACACCATCGGCCCCTTCCTCACGATCCAGAACTTCTTCCCTCAGCTCCTCAAGCGCCAGAAGCGAACTGTGGTCAACATCACCTCGGCCATGGGCTCGATTGCCTGGAGCAAGCCCAACTCGATCGCTTACCGATCGAGCAAGGCCGCTCTCAACTCGGGTGAGCCCAACTTGTTGTTGTGTTCTGGCCATGCTCCGTGATCATTATGCCCATCCGCCAAATCCAGACCATCTGCCGTGATCCCACATCACCGTGCTAACGCCGTTTCTGATCAGTCGTGAGCATCCTTGCTCAGGAACTTGGCCCTCAGGGAGCGACTCTGGTGCTGTTCCACCCGGGATGGGTCCAGACCGACATGGGCGGTTCCAACGCCGATCTTACGGTCTCGACCAGTGTCTCGTCGATTCTCAAGGTAGGATTCTCAAACCACCACCGCTGCCGCTCCATCCTCACAGCCAGCTAGATGAATGGCAGATCGCCGGATCACTTGATTGCTCATGCAGGCAGACTTGCGCCGGTCCTCAGTTAGTCTCTCTCCTTTCGTGGCTGACCCACCACAGGTTGTTCATGGTCTGAAGCACGAAGACAACGGCAAGTTCTTCAACTACGATGGCACCACCATTCCTTGGTAGAGGACGCCTATATACAGGGTTGACAATATAAATGCAATTGATATACAGCCAAAACGTGAATTGTGGCATCATGGCAGGCAGAACAAAACAGATACCGAATGTGCAAGGTGCAAAACGATCTCCCAAACAGGGAATCGAACCCTGGTCGCCCGCGTGACAGGCGGGAGTACTAGCCACTATACTATTTGGGATTTTCCGCATCGGGGAATCGAACCCCGGCCGTCTCGGTGAGAGCGAGAAATCCTAGCCACTGGACCAATGCGGATTGTCCAATTTCCGACTAGTGCAAACTTGAGGCCACGTCATCCCATACACGATCCACCACATCTTCCACATTCCCCACATTCCCCACATTCTCCACATTCTCCACATTCTCCACATTCTCCACATTCTCCACATACTCCACGTTCTCATACTCCGCGAGCTCTCTGACATCATGAGTACTGCTGCAAGGGTTGGTGGATGGGCTCGGCAAAGCTTGACATCGCCGTCCCTCCGCAAACAGGCCCCATGGGATAGAGAGCTGTACACCGACGACCCAAATGTCCCGGTTGGCAAAACCAACACCCAGTGCCAGAGCCCAAAAGGGACGCTAAGGCAAAGTCTTTAATAAAGACCCACCTATTGACTGACTGGACCAATGCGGATCGATGGCTTGTCTGCTGTCTCTCTTTCTGCCGCTCTGACACCACCACCACCGCCCTGCCACTCTGCCGATTCTGCCGATTCTGCCGATTCTGCCAGCTCCGCCCCTTTAGCGAGTCCTCCTAATAAATGATAAATCCGTATCCAACAAAGCAACCTGACTGTCCCGCAGCACCAACAGCAGTCTCCTCGACCGCACGGCCGCACCAGACCCATGTCATGTCGTCTTGCTGGCAGCATGATTGGTTGTGGCGCGCTTGGCTCACCCAGCCATCGCGAAACCGAGCGGATACCAAAATCCAGCACCAACCCTGGCGTTGCATCCTCCTTTCGCTTTGCTCACCATCACTCGTGCTGTCCATCCCGACCATGAGTAGAACACCAAAGCGCTCAGCTGCGGGTATCTCTTCCCTGCCGCCTTCTCTCAAGAAACGGCCAAAGCCGTCAGCCTCGCCGTCAGCTGGTGCTTCGTCCGCCGCAAAACCAAGCACCAGCGACCCAACGACAAACGCCAACAACCCAAAGCCGAGCACCGGCGATCCAAAAGCAAGCACCAACGATCCATCCACCCACGCTCCAAAGCGACCTGATCCAACTGCTCGATCCGTGCCTGAGTCCGAGTCTGCTGCAAACCAGCCCGAGCCGCACACGACCTCGGCAACAGATCCCCAACCCAGCTCAGAGATCCGCTCCGAGCCGCCATCGAGCTCGAAACGTCGATCGGCTGCACAAAATCTGACTCCAAAGAGGACCCGCTCTGGCAACCCTCCGAGAGGCTCCACCCCCAGTATTCGCAACTTTTTGACTCCGCGTGCAAAGGAGTCGTCTACTGTGGCGATCGAATCCCCAAAGGTATCCACAGCAACGGTCGTCACAGAAACGCCGCTGAAACCAAATCCCATCGTCCCGGAGCTAACCGAGTCCCAGAGCGAGTCGTCCGAGCACATATCTCGGGCATTGCCGGCGCCCCGGGAGTCATCACCCTTGGAACAGTCAAGATCTACCGCTCCACATCCGAACTCTTCGACACCGGTGCAACTTCTGCACGGAGCTGATCCAGGCCACGAAGATGCACACATACCCCAGGCTGAACAAACTCAGGAAATCGAGCCCATCCAAGTGGATCGACCGACGCAGCCATCAGAATCAATGCAACCAGTAGAAGTAGTGCAGTCCGCAGAACCAGTGCAGCCAGTGCAGCCAGTGCAAACCCAGGCTTCCCTCCAAACAGAAGCCCAGACCGAAATCGTCCGCCCCTCACCCGAGAGCATCCGGCCTGGGAAGAAAGAAAAGTCTAGGGTCACCATCCCCCGGCGGAAGCCCAGAGTGTCGAGCCCAAAGCCGCCCCAGACCCCGAGCAGTGCACCCAAGGCCCCTTCGCCCCGTGAGTCGCTCCGGCGACTGTTGGATCTGTTTGCCCAACCCATTTCCGCAATCAAGGACCTCTCAGGCACACCCATCCGAAAGCAGGGCCGTCCGCGAATCAACTTTGAGGATGGCGAGCCGCAACATCCTGACGAGCAAATGGTCATATCGGCCCGGCAAGAGGCCAAACGGCGCCTGGGCTGCCCACTGCCGGGATGTACCCAGTCGTTTGGCAATGGCCCGCTCCTGATTCAGCACATCCGCAGCTTCTGCCACAGTCTGCCGCTCCTGCTCGATACCGTCACGACCAAGCATGCGACCAAGGTTAACGACCCACCTATCCAAGAAGCCATCCAGACCCTCCAGTCCGCCGTCCAAGATTCAACTTTTATCTCCGGGACATCGGACTACGTCATCTACTTTGGCGATCTGGCAAAGCCCACGGTCCTTCGGTTCACGCTTGGCTCGGCGATCCCAAGTCCAAAGACTGCATCGACAGAGGACATGTTGGACGAGGACAATCCCTCGCAAGAACGCCAGGCTTCGCAGGAGAGGCCTGGCGCAAAGGAAACACAGGATACCCCAGACGGAGAGAGTCTTGATGCATGCACAGAGGATGCAGCTCCTCTCCCTGCGAGGAGGGCACAACGCCGCGCTCGGAGTTCCCTGGCGGATCTGGACAAGCCCTCACCCGATACAACCCCGCGACGGCGTGGGCCGAATGCTCATCCGTCAAGGGCCCCACAGGCATTTCTTCCAGTGCCTGGAATGCTCCCGTCCCTCGCCGATCAGGCTGCATCGATTCGCACTGATGATGGTTGCTCGATACCACGACGACCTCGGCCATCGGACTTTGAGGCTGTTGACGCAGAGTAACGTACCGCCAAACTGTGGGCACTGGGTCTTGCAGCTCCAGATGATCTGTATGGTGGCGACTTGAGACCGCCTCCACTCGTACTAACATGCTCGTTGGGTATTGATCTGTGTTGTGGCCGCTATTCAGGGCTGCCCAGGGATATCTTCCTCCAGTGCAAGAGGTGAAAATCGAGCAGAGTGGAGGCCGGCCTCTGCACTTGACGCGATTCCAAGGAATATGGTCAAGTCAGTACTGCTGCTACCTCGTGCCTCAGCGGTGTTGGTTGGCCGCTTGGTTCTCTTGGGTGGTGGCATCGGCGGGTACAAAGCTTGACAAAACCATATGTATCCTAACCCAACGCACCCTTTTCCAGGCGGAGCCGAGGGCGACAGTTGCTGCTTCCTGAACACAGGGCTGCCTACTTGGGGACTCGATTGGTGTCCATCGTCCGACGGTAAGATGCTACCGAAAATTGGACATCATTGCACAACGCCACCGTATCGAGCGGCGTGTTTCATGTGTTGGGAGCTCATCGCGTCGAGCACCTTCATTTCCCATTCAGCGCATCAATATCTGGCTGTGGGGGGCTTCAAGGACAAATCTGAAGATCGCCTGGTTGGCGTGCGGCAGTCGTCTGAGGAAGGCAACGATATGCTCAACAGTATCCAGATCTGGGAGATCCCCATCCCGGAGACAGCTCCAGAGGAGTCGTCCGATAAAGCAAGCAAATCCGCACAGACTGCCCGGGACGGCAACCCCAAACTTGTCATGTGTCTGTTGCATGACTGGGGCGACGTCTATGAGCTGCAATGGTGTCCTCGTGGTGCATATGAGAGCCGAAACAATGTGAGTTCGAAGCCGGCGGTGTACAAGAGTTGTTGCGATTTCAGTTGGAACGACAACGCCGACTGTCGCTCTTCTGAATCAACCAATGGACGCTGCTCTCTGCTGCTCGCTTGCTTACTGTCGTGGACTTGCCATAGGAAACCTCGGAGGCCTCCGCACTTCCGTGTTTGGGCTATCTGGCAGGCATTTTCGGCGACGGCACTATGAACGTTATAGCTGTTCCGCATGTCCAACCTCTTGCCTTGGCGCTCGAGACAAGAACCACACCCCTCTTTGGTGAGTGCGTTGGCATCCAAGCCCAGCTCGCATTTGGCTGTCCGATTGCGGGTTTCGTCCGTGGTAATACTGCCTCCGGGAGGAATGACAGGCAACGGGGCTGACAGCGCAATAATTCCTGATCGGCGCAGTTCGAATCACCAAGCCTCTGGTTTCGTGCTCGTTGCCCAATACTGTTGTGTGGAAACTCGCTTGGGACGATTGCGGACGCATCGCAACGGGATGCACCGACGGTGAGTACCCGTCGCTTTGGGGAGGGTGTTTTGAACCCAATGGCACCTGCGGAGACCTTTCTAACCCAATGGCTCCCGCACAGGCTCAATATGTCTCTGGGATGTTTATGAGACAATCCGAGAGACTGAATCGCAGGGGGGAGACTCTCCAGCTGGTGGAAATTACGGTATGAGGTCTGCCGCTCGATGAGCCGGCCAAGCACGGACTAGAGCGCCTGTCAGATACAGAAGCTTAGCCTCGAGATATCTCGGTCGAGTCGAGCAATCGTTAGCAGATTTGCAGCTGCGAATGCGCCACTGCTGACAACAAGCAATTGTTCCCTCAGAGGTGGAGCCTTTGTTCTTTTGTCTCGCTCACGACTCTTGCATCCGGTCGATTGCTTGGATCCGTGGAGCCGACGGCAAGACCTCTCACCTGGTCTGCACTTTCGGAAGTGACGGGCGAGTGCGCATAATCGATATTCGAGATCCGCACCAGGGCATGACGATCTCAAGATATCGAGGTACGGGACCTTTGCAATCGGCACAATAGTAGCATGCGGATACTTGCGGATGTTGGTAGCACGGAACCATCATCGGCTATGGCGACTGACTCACCATCCGAACCGCCTTTTCGTCCTTGCTTGTGCTGGCGCGTCTGCGCTTCCATTTCAAACTCAAGGACAAATCATGTGTGGGTCTTACGATGAGGGGACGGACGCCATTTTATACAGCGAGCTTAACTCGATCAAAGCACTGCCTCTCGGCGACAGGAGCGGCGACTCTGGGCTTCGTGAAGTGGGAACCGAAGCGGACGCATTCTACTCGATGAACTGTATTCCCCATCGCAGCGTGCGATGCATCGCCCACGACACCGCCATTTGGGTATGTATCTCTTGGACGAGAGAGCTGCTCCGCTCAATCCTTCGATCATCCGGATCCAGATCTGAACTTCAGAGTCGACAAAGTGGCGGCAAACAAGATTATCCAGTCGCCGAGCGGATTTCGGCACTCCGGCCAAACTAACCTGCGCGCTGTACCTGTGCTATGCTGGATATGCTGTGCACCCAGCACTTTGCCGTATCCAAGTTCCTGCCCTTTATGATCTCAGGAGACTGCAACGGCAATGTCCATATCTCCAACACGTCTCGGCGCGATCAGCGGCCTAAGAGGGGTGCAGTAAGTTTGATCTTTGCTATCGCTGGTGATGGATCCATATGGGCTCTTGTCGGACACAAGTATCTTGACGCAACAGGGACAACCTGCGAGTGCCCTGGGGTTGTCTAGGTCTTGGCTGACATGATATTGCATTTACCGCTGACCCTGTAGCCGGATACAAGGACTTACCTTGTCTACAAGCTCGAGTTGGAGAGCCAGAGTGGCATGTATCGCTATGATGGCGTCGGTGGCAAGCCTCTGCCGGTAATTGCATCTTTCTCAGCGCAGAACGACACCGTCTGCAGTCGTTACATTTCATTTTTTGCATTGAGTCGCGGCTGCAAAGGCCCTTTCACACATCCATCTGGCTGCTTGCAGTCGCAAGTCTGGCTCGCTTGATCACTGTGCGTGTCATTCCATCCACTCACAGTCCCTCCCTGCACTCAGGATTCGCTCGGCAAGAGTTGGAGCTTCAATCTCGACGGCTATCGCACCCCCGACTGTCAGATCTTTCGTGTCTGCTGGAGCCCGAATCCGTCAACGGCAGCATGGATCGCCTCGGCTGGTGCGGCGGGATTAGTCCGTCTCGAATCGACACTGACGCTCTCAGCCCACTGACACAGCCATGTGTGGGAAACACTGGCAATACACGGAGCCCGTTTGGAAATGTATTTGCTGATAGTCAAGATGGCAATTGAGCGCGGGCCGATCGTCTCTCTCCAGGCTGGTCGAGCCCCCTCCCTTGGGCAGTTCCATTCCCCTGATCAAAAGAATGGCTGACTGATGTTGCTCGAGAAGCTGGAAATGGCAGGCTTGGGCAGACTTGGGATTGGCTCGATCGTTGGGTTCACCCGGACCCGAATGCGCTGGTCATACGGCGAGGCCAGGCTCTGAGCGAGGACGGGACGCGATATCGAGTGAGATACAAGAGACAAATCGCATAACCCACACATCGCAGCACCAGCCGCTGTGGAAGCGTGAATGCGGGTGCCCAAACCTGTGCTTGTTTGCGGAGCTTGGCTGTTCCCGGAGTCTTGGGCGATGATGGTTTGCTGGGTGATCGGATGAAGGAGTGCTTCATCGGCGTTGACGGAAGCGCAAGCGATCGCAGGAAGGACTGCTGCTCCTGCTTGAGCGAGTGCTCCGGATTGAGCTTGATGTAGGGCGACATGGGTGTTTGCGGGACCAGCGCCGGGTTGGGTCGACGGGCTGGCGGGGAAGCTGGGGGCCGCTCTGGTCGTGCCGAAGCAACACCGATGCCGTCGTCGGACTCTGGCGGCACAAAATACGGAGTCACATGCGGGGCATGTTCCGAGCAGATGTAGAGGTGGTAGTAGAACGACGTCGGGAAGTCGATTGAGGTTTGGAAGCTCATTGTGGCAGAGGGATCAACAGGCCAGAGTTGGTGGCGGGATCGGGCTGCTGTGGGGCCTGGATGCTGCAATAGGGTTGAGAAGGGGCCACGATCTTGGTGTGGATGCGACGGGCGTCCCGGCTGCTGATCGATGCGATGCGGTCTTTCTGAGGCGGTCTTGCCGATGCGGATGCAGATCTGGCTCGCAGGACAAGCAAAGCCAGGGGGACACGTGCGGCGACTGCCAAAAATGGGACAAATGGAATGGCGGCTCGAGCCGGCTCGAGTGGGGGCTCGCTCTGCTCTCGCCGGGTCTCTCACTCGCTCTCGCCGGGCCTCGCTCGCTCTCGCTGTGCGCTTCCTGTTTTGGGTGCGGCGGCGCATGCGCGGTCGCACAGGCGCACACAGACAGTGCGGCACAGCATGTGCAGGCGTTGCACACACAGCCACAGCGAGCGCAGCACAGAACAGCGCACAGCACAGTGCCGGACATGCGACACAGAACGGCGCGCCGCACAGAACGCTCGCACACACACACACGCCCCCCATCCCCAGGCTTTTCTTCGATTCGCAGCCATCGCCTTCATCTCCCCCAGCTCGAGCTCCAAGCCTGTCCCGGTCCTCCTGGCGAGCAGCATCCCTCTCTCGACTCCTCTGCTACCGCCCGTGTTCGTTCGCCAGGCCCACCCACATGCCTCCCGCTTCGATCCCGTCGCATCTCACCACCACCCGGAGGGATTCCGTCAACTCCCAGACCGAGCCACCAACCTCCCCCACACGCCTTGCCCAGGAGGACGCCGATGATCTGTCGCCTGCCGACATCTGGGCCTCGATCCTCAAGAGTGTCTCGTCCTCCAAGGTCGTCCCGACCAAGAACATCATCGTCGTCGGCGACTCCAACTCGGGCAAGTCCACCATCTCGAATGCCATCAAGAACCCGAACGAGTACTATGCCCCTGACTCGTCCGAGCTGGCCCTTTCCTATTCGTTTGCTGAGGTCAACGACGATGGAGGTACTTGTGCGCCTCGGGGTGTATCCAGAGCTGGCTCGCACCCGATACCGTCGGCTGGGTGAAGCCTCAGCTGCCCTCGTTCCTGCGTATTGCACTTCCAAATGCACCCTGAGCGAGCTGGGCGTGATCCTGCCAACGGTGTATCGCAGAACTTGTCGGTGCATCGGCAAGCCGTGCTTGGCTCTGCTGCCTGCCTGTCTGTCTGTGTGCCAAGCCCTGCTCACCCACGCCTCTCCTCCTTGCCTGTGTGTTGCCAGATGTGATTGCCAGAATCGGCATCTACCAGATTGCCGGGGATACGCAGTACCAGTCTGCGATCCCGCACGTCCTCGACGCCGAGGCCATCTGCGATGCCCTGATTGTTGTTGTCCTGGACTGGAACAAGCCGTGGAGCTTTGTCGAGAGCCTGGAAAAGTGGCTGTCCTCGCTCGAGGATCAAATCAAGACCATCTGCTCCAAGAACAAGGGCCAACTGGAGGAGCTGCAAGAGCGAGGTACGGCAGACGATTCCTCTGGACGATTCCTCTGAATGCTTCCCGGACTCGCCACCGCGCCGCCATGCTTTGACAGATCGAATGCTGTCCTCCATGTCCGTGTGCCAGCCGGCTCGCCCCCGTCCACCTCGTTGACGTGGCCCCTTTATCCCTCCCGCTCTCTAGTCGAGAGCTTTTGGCGAAACTACGCCGAGCCCTCGGATGCCCAAAGCACCACCGGTAGCCTGCGCAACATCCCCAGTTCGGCGACTGAGGTCAACTCGGTCGCTGGAATCGCCGCAGCGCGTGATGTGGTCCTGCCTCTGGAGAAGGGCGTGCTGATGAAGAACCTCGGCGTTCCCGTCGTCGTCGTGGCTGGAAAGGTCAGTCCGGTCATATCCGTTGTCTTGGCTGGCGGAGAAATCAGACCTCGCCACATGCTCAAATCTCTAGATCAGTGCCGCTGATGTCTTGCTTGGATCAATGATGCCGCTGTGTTGGTGCTCACATTCCCCGCGGATCCGCATCCTATCGTCCATGTTTGGGCTACCGACAGGCTGATGCTCATGCCCAACTCGAGAAGGACAAGGACTTCAAGGAGGAGCAGTTTGACTTTATCCAGCAAGTCCTCCGGTCCATTTGCCTAAAGTGTAGGATATGGCCGCACGACACATCCTTGGTCGCAGCAAAGCGCTCGGTATCGGCGGCCACCCCGCCTGTTCATCTGACTGTACTGATGCCGGCGCACATTCTCGTTTCTGTGGGCATGCAGATGGCGCTGCCCTTTTCTATACCTCCAGCCACCGAATCGAAACCATCCGCAACCTGCGCGGCTACATCCTTCATCGCCTCTTTGCCAAAAGCAGCGCGGCCAGCGAGCACAGCGACCCGTTCCGATTCACCGAGCGTGCCAATGTCCTCGAGCGCGACACACTGCTGGTCCCTGCCGGTTGGGACAGTTGGGGCAAGATCAAGATCATCAAGGGCGACTTCCAGCCGAACGTCTTTAGTTCATGCGACGAGGATGGCTCATTAGCCCAGGGCGGGAACATCCAGGCGGCCCTCGATGCTTATGCCAAGGTGATCAAGAACCCAAAGCACAACAAGGTATGAACACCTCATTTGGCGCTCAACACCTGTCATTTTGCATCATCGGATGTCGAGTCGTCCTGCAATAGTCAGCCGTGCGCCACGCGCCGCTGAAACTCCGGATCGATGGACCTATCCGGCTGGTCTTGCGAATAAGCCGCAAACAGTCCCCGCCCCTCCTCGCTTCAGATATCCCTCTTTGCTCCTCCATCCTCGAACGGTCATCACCCTGACCCCATCCGCTTGCTTTCGTAGGGTCTGAAACCCAAGAACTCTGTTCTGGTCGAGGACGAGCAAAAGTTCCTCGAGAAACAGCTGGAGACCCTGCAGAGCAGCGTTGAGCAGCCCCCGACGGGCGATCATCAGGTGGCCAGCACCGGAAACGCTGGCGCCGTGCCGGCCCCCAGCACTGTTATCGGGTCTGGCCCGTATGCCCACCACCGATCAGCCAACAGCGACCTGCTTGAAGACATCAGTGCCAAGCTGAATCGACTCAAGGCCAAGGAGCCGTCGCTGATATCCACTGTCGGCCGGGACAAGATGAGATACGGAACCGAGAGCGTAAGTGTCTGCTGCGGGATTCAATGTCGATCCGTCGTCGGTAAAGCAACGCGCGGATAAAGCCCAGTGTGTCTGGCTTCCCCCGGCCATTGCGGATCGGTGCTGAGCAAGCGCCAGTGTCATTGTCCTCGCCCTGCCATTTAATATCCTGACTGGCGCCATTCTCCCGTCCTTGCTTGCAGGTCGCACTCCCCGCTGGCATGAACATGTCGCCGACATCTGCAACCTCGGGCTCCTCCATCGCCGGCATCCCAGGATCGTCGGCACTGCCGTCCTCGAACCAGAACGAGGTTCTGTCCAACTTCTTCCAGTCGCTGCTCAACAAGAAGGGCACCTCAATATCCTCCACCAGCTCGGACGCCGCCATGTCGCGGAGCCAGTCCCAGATGGCTCGCTCCATGAGCCATGCTGCGCGGGAGCGGGAGCGCGAGCGCGAGCCCAATGCCTGATTGTGCATATTTTGCTTGCCGGAACGTCCTCGAGACCTTTGTGCCCTTTCGACCCATGTTTGCCGTCGCCGATCTTTCCCACCTCGTCAATACAGTATCTCGGCTTTTATCGAATCGCTTACGCTGCTCTGTCGTGGATCTCCGCATGAGGATGCACATGTGTTTGAGAGTATCCCGGCTCGATTTGTCAACCAGCAATCACCCACACGGCGTCCTCGCCTGCTCTCGCCCGCTCTCGCCGAGACCAGGGTTGTGCTGCGCTGGGACATGCCCGCACAAGCAATCGGCGGTTCTGTCCTGCCTCGGTTTGCACGATTGCCCTCGCATCTTCCCCCCCCCAAATCGCACTCGTATCCGCATCGCCAGCGCCGTCCGCTGCCCGCACGTCCACCCTCAATCGTTTTCATCCTCGTCCCCCACTTCCAATCCTGCCGCCAAAACCTCATCTCAAGCGACGCCTTCCCGACGACATGTTTGCGTTCGAAGGCGACTTCAAATCCCGGCGGAACATCAACCTCGGCGGTCACAATACCCGGCAGGACAAGAGCGCTCTGCTTCGCAAAGCCCAGCTTGAACGGGAACAGCGAGAGGCCGAGCGACTCAGACAGAAATCCGCATCTCTCATCCAGGTAGCCGCATGCTTGAGATGTGTGTCGGGTCTGGGCGACCAGCATCCGACTGCGACGGCGGCATCCGATTTGGGTCCTCATGTTGATTTCCCCTGGCCAGCACGTCCCAAGACTCGGTCGGTGCAGTTGATCAATGGAGGGAGGGGGCAAGAATGAGATGAGAGTCGGCAACGCCAGCGAACTTGGATGGCCGATGCCTCAGCCGATACACCCAGCCCCGTTGCTGTGAGGGATGCTTCGGAATGCCTCCACTTTTGTCAGCCGGTCGCCGAGCGAATGCTAATATTCTTTGCGATGCGTGCATCCGCCACCACTTCCCCAGGCCGTGTGGAGAAGCTATTGCGTCCGAGCCCGAGCCAAGAACGCCGAGCGAGCCATCTGGGACCGGATCGCTGGAGTCTCCAATCCCTGCGACGAATCTGTGCTGCAGCTCGGCAAGCGATTGCTGTTCTTCTTTGATTCCGCAACAGATGCGCAACGGCTGTTGCTGTTTCTAAGAGTCATCGTCGAGGCTGGTGCAGGTATGCATCGTGCGGCAATGTAGGAGTAGCCTCCTTCTCTGCTGCCGCCACCCAAGCACATCTGCTCTCGCTACGAATACAGCATCTGAGTCTCAGGTTGCGACACAGGCGGACAACCCCGATGCACAGAGATCCTGACCAAGCAGGAGCTGGCTGGGGCATGGCTCCATCAGTTGTCCCGGCTCGTCGAGGTGGTGGTCGTCCTGCTCAAGCCAACGTAAGCACCCATGCTCAAACTCCGAACGCTGGATGGCTGCTGAATGCGACAAAGATTTGACTTGATGAGCTACTCACTTTGCAACCGCTCAGCACGAATGCGAATGTGCTTTGCAGCGAACATATCCTGTTCCTCGAGACCATTTCCGATCCGCAGAGCTTTGTTGGCATCCCAAACGGCAGGTATGTACGATCTTGTTAGGGACGACGATCGAACGCAACTGTGGATACCTTCCGGCGCTGTCTGGCATTGACCCACCTCCGGCTCTTGTCGTCAGTATCAGTCTGAGCACACTCTTTCGGACAATGCTCCGCATCAACTTGTATGCAACTGCCGGCCTGTACATCCGCTGCCAGATGGTGAGGCCCCTGGACGCTGTCGTCATGAGCTGTCGCTGGCTCCCACACATGTATTGACTCGCTCCTGTGCATCGGCTTTGCGACGGCTTTATACAGGACCTCCCGGATCCCCAACGCTCGCCCCACACGTCGTCGTTGCTCCAGCTCCTGCTCGATCTCTACCGACACGCGCCGGATCGGGACGTGGCCCGACAGATTCTCTCGCTTCTCATCTCGCAAGTCCTGACGCTTCCCTTGGTCTTCCAGCGAATGAGTAGCAGCGACCGGTCCCGATTTATTGGCATGCTGGCCCTCGATGAACTGTTCGAAACCATACTTGCACAGCTTGCGAGCCAGCCCGAGTCTTTATCCCTCGCCGATGCCACCAACCTGCTTGTCAGCATCATGGCCATTGGCAAGGATCAGCTCCAAGGCGCCCCGCTCTCGAGTCAGGTATGCACTGCCATAGCTGTGAACGCTATTAATGGAGAGCGCAGGCCTTTTCTATGGCCTCAGACCCAACCTCGAGTGGTGACGATGCACATGGTCGAGTTACTGCGACCAAGCGCGGGCTCTCCAACCCAAACGAGTCGCATTTCGCTGCACACCTTGTGTTCCGTTCATGCCTATTCACTAAACTCGCGCTTCACGCCAGATACTATATTTCCGAGCCCTCAAATCCGCACTGCTGAGGCTGCCGAGAGGATACCTCGCCATCACGGAGGGATCAGGTAGCGTGGTTTGCCGGTCGCCAGTGTCATATTTCGGGCGACGGAGTGTGTTTGCCCCAGTTCGAGTGACTCTGGAGGTTGCTCGGCTATCGCTGATGGCGGTACATTTCTCCTATGCATGCTTTAGAACCAGACGACAGCGACAGCGATAGTGAAAGCGATGACCCGTCCTCCGGCCGTCGCAACCAGCTAGGCACAGTGGATCCCGCACTTCATCCGCACATTTCTCAGCTCATCCACCCGGGCTTTCTGTCGATCTTGTCGACCCACCTGGGATCGGCTACGCTGTCGGCCGAAGTCATCAGCGAACTTTGCGCCCTTGTCTGTGTCCTGATCTTCCAGTTTCGAAACAAAAAGTTCCGGATCGTCAACGCCTTCTTGTATAACGGAAGCAGCATTCTCCGGAATCTCTTGACTTTTGTCATGGGCACGACCATTTCCCGCAAGATCGACGAAACAGCCTCCCTTCAGTACGCTGATGTCGTCGGTGAGTCGCCGGATCAGCGGCGTCTGGCTGTGCCAGGTCGCATCCATCTGACAGCATCGGCATAGCTGTGGACACTTTGCCCCCCCCCATGCCGCTCGCTGGTGACCACAGCCCTCAACGTGGGCGCCGCGTGCCCTGCTAACATCGGTGCTTCTACAACAGACCCGACTCGGGCGCAAGACTGGGCGGTGCTCCTTTTCTTTGCCGAGACACTTAGTCAAGCCATTATCATCATGGGCGATGATGAGTTCTACGACGATCGCAATCCCGTCAAATCGCACGTGCCGAACATTATCAACATCTTCAAGGTGTGTTTGCTGTCCACGCAAGAGTCTCCATGAGCATCGCCTTGCCATACCGATGCCCGACTAAAAACTCACCCAGACTTACCCACGCATTTGGTACCGGCAGCACTGCGCATTTACGATCTATTGGAATGGTGCCTCCGAGCCCGACGGCTACATTGACGGCATGGCTGTTCCCATCAAGTGGATGAACGAGGCCTTCAAACTGCTGCTGCACCAGATTTATGCCCGCCAGTAAGTCGGATGAGTGTTAGTGTGCTGTCACCGAGGCTGTTGCTCGAGAACGGTGCTCAAGCGCCTGGTCTGCCTCGCCCATGTGTCGATGGATTGCCACTACTCACCGGCTCACTTCATGATGACATCGCATCAACGACAGCTCACGACGCGAGTCCCGCCTTCCCGAAGTCTGGCTGATCTCATCCGATCTGGACACCAACCTGTTCATGCAGCAGGCTGTGCTTGAGGATGTCAACGCCGAGGAGCCCGCGACGCTCTCGCAGCTCAAGATGGTTCGCCCGTATCAGGCCGTCCTGAGCAACATACCCTTTGTGATTCCTTTCGAGGCTCGGGTGGCAATATTCCGGGAGTGCATCAACCTGGATCGAAGGAGGTCTGTCATCTGAGGAGGGTGAGAAGGGGCGGGGTTGCAGCGAGCACTTGTTTGGAAGTACCCCGGTACGCACTCGGCTGCAATCTCCGTCTGTGATCTGCAATGGCTTGTGTGGCTATCCTGACGCTTCGAGCACGAATCCTTCCCATAGAGTTGTTGGAGAGCTTGGATGGATCGCGCCCGCGGCCCAGATCAAGATCCACCGAAGCTCAGTGTTTGAAGATGGATTCAAGTATCTCCATCCTCTGGGTGCGTTGTTGCGCGACCCGCCCGCAGTACGGGGGACTAAGTGCACCCGAAATAGCGCCATCGATCATGTCGCAGCCCACTGATCTGTTGCCCAAACTCTGTCTGGCCGATAGGCCCTAATCTGAAGAAGCGAGTGGCCATCTCGTTTGTTAGCGAGCATGGACTCGACGAAGCAGGCATTGACGGCGGAGGTGAGAAATGCATGGGTCGCGGCACCTCAGCCAGTTTCACGGCGTAAATTCGTTGGCATTGACACTCTTGTTCTGGGGGCGTCGGATCGGACTGCAGGTGTTTTCAAGGAGTTCCTGACAGCGTGAGTGACTTGCACGAGCATCGCGCTGGCATCGAGTCAAGTGGCACACAATTCCACCGACACTCCCCGATGCTCCCCGATGCTCCCCGACACTCCCCGATACTCACCACGATCTTTCCGCAGACTATCGAAACAGGTGTTTGACGACAGCTACGGGCTCTTCATGACGACATCCAAGCATCTGCTCTATCCAACCCCCTGCGTCTTCCGCGCCGATCGTATGTGCTGTGCAAACTAAATGAATCTGTTGGATGGGAGCCTGTGAGATCGTTAGTATGGCTTGCGGACTCCTGACTCTCCCCCTCTCCCGACTCTCCCGACTCTCCCGACCTTCCCGATTCTCCCCACTCTCCCGACGCCTATCCACCGCCTCTCGAACATACTCTACAACCACCAGCACAACGGCTCGCCTACTACGAGTTCGTTGGTCGGATCCTTGGCAAAGCGCTCTACGACGGCATTCTCCTTGATGTAGGCTTTGCTGGATTCTTCCTGTCCAAGTGGCTGGGTCGACAGAGCTACCGTAAGTTTGTGGGGCCGATGGCCTCCAGATGGGCTTGAGGCTCACTTTGCCACAATCAGTTCGTTTAATGGCACTCGACGCACCGCAGACTCATCTGGTGGTATGATACTTCATGAACAGTGGATGATCTGGCCTCGCTCGATTCGGAACTGTACTCGGGACTGGTGATGCTCAAGGACTATCCCAAAGATGTCGAGAAGGACCTTGGCCTGTACTTTTCGATCAACGTCAAAGGTAACCACGATTTTGTATCGATATAACCGCCAGAGATTCCACGATGTTTCCATGGTCTAATGCCGTCGCACCCCCACTCACCCTCCAGCGGAAACGGGAGAGATCGTCACAATCGACCTCGCCAAAGACGGGTCCGCTATCCCAGTGACCAACGAGAACCGGCACCGATACATCTACATGGTGTCGGACTACAAACTCAACAAGCAGTTGGACCAGCAGTGCCAGGCGTTCTTCAGAGGACTGTCGACGCTGATCGAGCCGCGGTGGCTGAGGATGTTCAATCAGGTCGGGGTGAACCGCCAATGCCAGTGAGGCCTCCTGGAAAGCCGCGCAGTCTTGGTCGATGGCCGCACCTTTTATTTTCAACTGATCCGTGCGTTTTTTTTTTTCGTTACGGGTTGATTCCAACAGCAAGAGCTACAGATTCTGCTCGGCGGTGCCAGCACTCCAATCGACATTGACGACCTGCGCAACAACACCACCTATGGCGGCGACTTTCACGAGCTCCACCCGACAATCCGGCACTTTTGGAAGGTTGTTGAAGGCTTCGACAACGAGCAGCGCCGCAAGCTGATCAAGTTTGCGACGAGCTGTCCTCGGCCACCACTACTTGGTTTCAAGGAGCTATCGCCCGGATTCAACATTCGATCGGCCGAATACGACAATGAGCGGCTGCGTGAGTATTGCTTTGCGCGGGTGTGCCCGTGAGCGAGCGAGTGAATGCATCCTTTGGTCGCATGAGTAGACGAAGTGCTGTGGCATGTGCATCGTGCAGATACAGAGTATGGGCACTACACAGATACGCAGTATGGGCACTACACAGATACATGGCGTGGCTCTGTCGCTGACTGGATACGGTTTGTCGCACTTTCCCAGCAACGGCTTCGACCTGTGTCAATCTGCTCAAGATGCCTCCGTATACCAGCGAGGAGATTCTGCGAAGGTAGCGTCTATCTCTCGCCAAACGTCCAGAGTCTCTTCGGCTGTGGCGTGTGTCTGTCTGCATTGTAATGGCCCTGTCCTGATGATGCTCACAAGCCAGGACCATTCTGTGGATTACTGACATGCTCTGTCGCCCTCCTCGGTCTCCTTCAGCAAGCTGCTCTACGCTATCAATGCCGAGGCGGGCTTTGATTTATCATAGTGTAGCTGCAGCCCCGGTCATGATGGATGAGGAATACCATCGGGACAGTTGATCTATTCTCCGAACATCCAGTTGTGGTTGGCTACATAGCAACGACAAAATAGTTGCGAGTCAACATAGCAAAGAAGGCCGAAGACGAGGAGGAAAGGGGAGGAGGAGGAAGAAAATGAGGAGGAAAGGGGGGGGGAGAGGTGTGGAGCAATATGAGCAGGAGGCAGGAGTGTCAGCACCAGGAGCAGTATGATATGAGGATAGAGGCGTATTGGCAGCAACTCCATTTCCGGGGAGAAAAGAGTTCGATCCATGGCCCGGGTCGCGTAGCCGAGCGTCACCAATAAATAGCACGTAGCAGCGGGCAAAGCAAATATACATAGAGGTGGCGAGCTGGAGCCATAGAGGGCAGAAATGGAAGTTGTCCTTTGCGCTTGTGCATTCCAGAGGCCTGCGCAGAAGCAAGGGGTTACGGGAAGCGTCTCCATGGGAGTTGGTGAGCGGCATCTCGCTGAGGGGGGGGGAGATGGAGATACACGCTCTACATCCGGGAGGCTGCGGTGCTGAGGAACTCGACGTATCGGGGCATCTCGATGATGAAGATGTCAAAGTTGTGGGCGATATCCTGCGGGAAGCTGATGGGATCCTCGAAGTTGTACGAATCAATCTCGGGGTGATCCTTGCGATACTCTTGCAGCGGCACAAAGCCCTGGCGACGCAGCTGGATGCGATAGGGGTCCACATAGGTCTTGGTGATGGTGTTTTCGGAGAGGTCGCTGTCGACGGTCAGGGGAGAGCCAATGTCGTCGTGGGCGGTCGTGGTCCGGTCGGACGGCTTGCGGCTCATGAACCAGGCATACCGGCACGGTGGAAAGATGAATCCAGAACTGCGTGCCTGGGCCTCATCCTGCAGAAACTGCTTGATCATGCGGTAGACCAGCGGGATCATGACACCTCCGGGGTCGTCGTGGCGCCGGTCGATGCGGTGGGTCAGCTGGAAGGTGCCCTCGAGCTGGCGCCAGGTGCCCGTGCAAAAGGCTCCGATGGCCCTCTCTGAGGATCGAGCGGCGGCGGAATCTTGCATCCGCTTGAGCGCTGCGGCTGCCGGGTTCTCACGGCGCGCCTTCTCGGCCCGGTACTTTTGCTTGCGCGACTTGATCTCAGGGATGAAGCCTAGCGTCAAATAGTTCTTGCGGTGGGGCTTGGTGGCCGTCAGCATCGGCAGAATGTCGTGGCTCCAGAGGGTCTCGATGCGGTGGCTGAGTTTCTCAAAGCTCGAAAAGTCGTCAAAATGCTCCATCACGCGCGACTGCCCGAGCTTCATGTACCACATGTCGACCCACAGACACCGCATCTGGTCGATCAGGGCCTGGATCTGCCCTTGCGACATTGTCACAGGTACGAACGAGTATCCGTCCGAGTTGAAGGTGGACGAGCTCTCTGCGACCAGCGGCAGGTGCAGTGTCCGGTACTCGACTGAGTTCAGCTCGCCGACTCGGTCGTGCGGCAGCCGGCAGGTCCGGCGGCCGTTGCCGAACAGCTCGATCGGCCGCCACTTGCCCGTTCGCCAGTATCCACCGCCGCCGCAGTTGGTGCAAAACTGGTACTTTTTCTGGCAGACGGCGCAGACCGACTATCGGAGACGCAGATCGAGACCGAGAAGAATAGAGAGCAGGAGGAGAACAGAAGGATAGCAGGAGGAGAGTAGAGGGAGATTCATCGGCCCGTGGACACGGGAGTATTAGAAGAAGGAAAGAATAGAGTTGGACCGGACACTGCTGCTGGTTTTGGGCATCCAAATACTCGCATTCATTTCAGTTGAGCGGGCTGGCTGTCCAGACTTACCTCAACGCCGTACTCGGCATGCTTTTCGTTCAGGTTGATGGCGGCAACACCTGTGCCGATGGACTGCTTGCAGACATGGCAGTCGATCAGCTGCGGTTGGTCCGGCGAGAAGGGCGCCATTCGGGCACGCTTGGTGCGCATAGCCAGGAGACCGGCGGACAGGACCACCGTACCCGAGGACGAAGCTTGCTCGTCTCCCCGGTCGCCATGCTCCGAGGCGGCACCCTCCGGCTGCGACTTTTGTGACTCGGTGGTGCAGATGAAGCACGAAAAATCACGGACGACCGTTGGGGACAGATGCTGGATCTGCCCGTGGAATGTCAGGGTGATGCGTTGGACAGAACATGACTTGCACGCCAGCACCTCCTCGAGCTTGCCCTTCTTTTTGGAAAGGTCGTCGAGGTCCAAACCCTTGGGCGAGTCCGACACCGATGTCAAGGTCGAGCCCGAGGGATTGGGCGATGACTCTGGAGCCGAGGCCATGAGATGGTCCCAGCGCTTGCGCTTGCCAACGAGGCCGGCGGTCGGATCGAGTCCATCAGGCTGCGGCTCGTTGGCGGCATTCGGATCTGTGGCTGAGTTGAAGCTGGACGAGCCAGCAAGCATATGGCTCGATGGCGAAGCCTGGCCCAAGCCAAAGGGATTAGCGCCAAGCAGCTGGGGTACCGGTGAGCGGAGATCGGCAAAGGCGGCAGCGGTGACGGGGTGGCTCGATTTCGCGGGCTGGTCGGAGGCGAGCAGAGTTGTGCTGTGGGTGGGCTCTTGTTCAGGGTACTTGATGCCAAGGGTTTCAAAGAACTGCTGGCTGGTAAGGCTCAGTGGGAAGGACGGGCTCTGCTCGTAGCGGAACTGCGAGCTGAGAGAGAGGGAGAACGAGTCTTGGCTTGACGACCCATCGCTGTTGGCGTAAAAGTAGTACTCTGGATAGGCCGTTCTCTGGAGCCCTGCAAGTGGCCCTGCAAGTGGTCCCGCAAGCGGCCCTGCAAGTGGTCCTGCGAATCCTCGCTGGATCGTAATCATTGCGAGTGCGATTGAAATGCGTTGCGAGCGATGTTGCCAAATTGTCGAATTGCAGAGGTGCAGTTATCGAGAGATAGAAAATGCAGAGATACGTTGAGTCGTGGGCAATCGCAGGGCAGCCAAAAAGTCGTTCGTAAGAAATCAAAAGCAAAACAGCGAGACAGTGCGACTCGACATCAGGGCAGCTCGCAGCGGACTCGGTACATACCGCTGGATCCGAATTTGGCACGAGGACGGACGGCGGTGCATCGGAAGGAGCCCACAACTGCGTTGGGGCCGCCTGGGTCGACAGCAGCACGGGGGCCGGATCGAGCCCCGGCAGTGGGCCAGACACAGGGAATTGCGACGACAGCCGATCCGAGAGCAGCGATGGTGCCAGCGACGAGGGAGGCGGCGGCGGCGGCGGCGGCTGGATGACGAAAGGGTGGTGCGTCGGGGCCGGCAGCGGCTTGGAAGCCGAAAACGGCGGTCTCGGGAGGAAGGTCGGCGGGGCCGAGTAGAGATCGGACTGGGCCGGGAGGTTGAGGCCAGGGGCTCGCCCTGGCAAGGACGGCCACGATCCAGACGGAGACGGAAGGGCCGGTTGGAACGGGGTCGACGACGAGAGCCTCGATGGGTCCCGCCGAGGCAGTGGCGACATGGGCTCCCGTTGCGGTATCGGGAGCGACGAGAAGCCTTGGCTCGGTATGCGCTGAAAGCCGGACTGGAACTCGGGCTGGAATTCGGATTGATATTCATGTTGAAAGTCCGGTTGGTACTCAGGCGGGATCAGGGGTCGTTGTTGATGCGGATATGGCAGTGCTGACGACGATGCTGCCGACGGCGATGAAGACGACGGCGGACCGGCCGAGGATCGGGGCTGCCAGGAGGCCGACGGGTTGCTGGCCGGATAGTAATGCGATTGCAGAGGAGGTGCGTTTGGATTGTTCATCGAGAAATGTGGCTGCAGCGAGCTAAGAGGTCAAGTGGAAGGAGGTCAGGGACTGAGACAGGGCAGAAGTGGAAAAGGATCGAGGACACCAAGAGCGACGGCAAAATGAGCCGGAAGAGTTGCGAGATAGAATAGGAGAGATACAAGGCAATTTGAAGGAATGGCGAGGGCACGCTGCAGGAATGGCGAGGCCAAGCGCAGAGAGAGAAGGCGAGCGATGCAGGCCGGGACAGCAAGGCGGGCAAACGGGTCCAAGGAGAGACCACAGAGCCGGACCAGCGGATCCAGCGAGGTTGTCAGCAGTGGATCCGCAGACGCAATGGGCGATCGGGAAGGACGGAGGCAATTTGGGTGGCCGAGAATGGTCGCGGAGGGCGAGTCGTTGATGAGGGCAGCGAGCCGGCACCGACCGAGACAAGCAGAACAAACGCTGGGTTAGATGCGAGTCCAGCAGAGGTGGCAGATAAGCAAGAGTATAACGACGAGCAGGAACGAGAGTGGGAATGGGGACCGGGACTGGAGCGGGAATGGAGTGGGAAATGAAGCGGGAAACAGAGCGCAACCGGGATGGGCCGTTTCGAACAACAAGCGAGTGCCGACTTGGAGCGGTTGTCCTGGTGGTCCTGGTGGTTGTCTGGTGGCCGACCAGTCCAACACAGCAGCGAAGAGCGAGACGGGCCCGGAGGCACATTTGCATGCTTGATGCTTGCATGCAAGCATTCTTGCACACCCAGCGCAGGCACATCCGGGGCTCGTCCCAAGGCACATCCGGCACAGCCATATCCACAGACACCTCCTGCCGAATGATTTGCACAACACCGACATACCAGACGAGCGAGACGGCAGGACGGCAATTAGGCCACTGCCATCAAAACCAGAGTATGAAGTGGAAAGGGCAGCAGGACCGAGGATGTCCAGCGAGCAGATGAAGCGATAGACAGCAGCGCCGACCAGGCGCCTGGGTCCGGTGGCGGTGGGGCTGGTGGGTTTTGGCAAGTGGTACTCCCAGCAGAGGCCTCGTGCCGGCGAGGTTGAGGGCAGACTGGCCGGGATGCGGGAGCAGAGACGCAAGAGCAGGAGTGATGATGAGCAGGGGTGGGGAAGCGCAGGGCTGGCCGCTGGAACCGGACAGGAAGTGGTCGGTGGTGCTGGTGCTGCTGGTGGTGCTGGTGGTGCTGGTGGTGGACCAGGAGGAGGAGGAGGCCCGGCACACGGCGCGAGCGGTTGAATCTGCAAAGGCCCGCGAAGGAACAACCGGGCGGCAGCACTGCCCAGTCCTTGCTGCGGGTGTACCTGCCAAAGGCCGGGCTGGAGAGCGCTCTTGTCGGGCGGGCGCTTGTTGGGGGAGCGACTCCCACGAACGGCGGGTGGATGGAATGCCGTTCTTGTGCGGGCGAGTGCGCTCTGCTGCGCGGCGAGCTTGTGTCGGTTGAGTTTTTATTGTTGATGAGTTGGCGGTGGTGTTGATGAGTTGGCAGTAGTGTTGTTGAATTGGTGGTGGTGGTGTTGAATCGGCGGTGGTGTAATCCGCAGATTGCTGCTGTAACATACATGTCGCTGCAATCGATTGAATGGCACTGGCGTTGGTCTTGGGACTTGGTCGCCCACGTCCAAGCGCCCCCTCTTCCCCATCCCGCCACGGCCGCGATGCCAAAACGTGCGCGGACACTGCCACGGGTGCTGAGGCTGCGGGCCGTTGCGCTGGCGACTCGGCCATCTCCAAGCATCGCCGAGCATCGCCGAGCATCGTCGCTCATCGTCGCCCATCGCCCAACATCGCCGAGCATCATCCAGTTTCCATCCGGCTTCCATCCAGCATCTACCGCCGGCCTTGGCTCGAGTGGCCCTATATGCGCCAACAATCAATCTCGTGCTGCGACAAGGTCGCAAGCCCATGGGCGAGGACATCACCGGCACATCGTCTTCTCACCACTCCCGCATCGGTGCTTGGGGGCAGCCCTTCGAATGGGCCAGCAAAGCCGACGCGCCTGGCTGCACGCAAGGAGCGCCGGCCTTTGCCCCTCGCAAGAACCAAGCGGGTCTGGGGCAGCCACGATTCCTGGCCGGGGGGAGAAGGGATGCACAAGGGGCCCCTGTTGGGTTGGGGCTGTCCTTGGGCCGATCCCGCAGGCAGGTTGCTTCCTGGTCGACCAGGACCAAAGCGGCTCCAAGAGGTGGCTCCGGGCTGTCGGGCTGCTCATGGGGGAGGGAGGAGAAGCGAAAGCAGCACGGGCGATCGAGGCGATCCAGCCCGGGAACCACTGTGGGCTCAGCTCTGTCAACCCGGCCGATCCAGTGTGCTCGGCGTTGCCACAGCGCAAGCGACGAGCGCAAATTTGCTGGCCGGGACCAGCTGTGCGTGAAAACCATGTGCCTTTGGACCCACCCACCTTGACACTCGGCCGCGACTTCTATCGAGATCTGCCTCGTCGCAGCGCTGTCCCGCCCCTTCCCTGGCATAGCGAGCGCGGCCTGCCGAGCATGTCCAGAGAGTGGGCGCCACCCCGGCATCGTTCCAAGCAGCATCGGCAGCATCGGTCCGCTGTGAGTCGGCTTGGGACGCCCGATGTGTCCATTCGAGTGCGCGCCGTCTTGGCCAATGGGGCGAGTCTCGCCATCGTCCTGGACTCAGCTGCTGCGATCCCCGCACTCTATGAGGACTCGTATTCCTTTCAGCTCTTGTCAAGGTTATATGCCGGATGCTGACGACAAGCCAAGAGCAAAGTAAAGATGGGGGCATCTCGTTTCGTTTCATTTCATTTTTTCATTTTTTTCATTTTCCATTGTCTGGATAGACTGTACATGGGAGGCACCTCCCTCATCTTCCCTCCGTACACCTGTATTCACACTCATCATCTAATCGCGACATTCACCGATCCGGATCTGGGTTCCTTATTAGATACATCAAAGGCCGTCTTGCACGAGGTCTCGGTAAGAGATCCAGACAACTATCCAAAAAAAAAAGAAGGCGGGGTAAGAGCACGACGGGGGGGGTGTCGTTCCTTCGACCCAAGATCGGGGGAGGGAAGGAAGCAGTTGCCAAGGTCGAAACGGTGGTGCTGGAGAGCGAGACCAGGATCAGGAGGGCTGCGATGGCACCGTCTGGTAAGACGTCCTCTCGCACTCTCCTTCTCCTGCTCCGTCCTGGCCGGTCAACTCTTGGCAATGTTTCGCCTCAGGTATTCAAAGTATTTCGAGATCTCGATCACAAAGATATCATACTGCTGGACTTCAAGGCGCGAGTCGGCGCCGTGGTCGTCGCAGAACCAGTACTGGTCGACTTCGGGGTGCTGCTTGCGGTACTCTTGCAGCTGCATAAAGCCCTGGCGGCACAGCTGGATGCGGTACGGATCGACATAGGTTTTGGAGCCGGTGGCCCGGGCGTCGCCTCCAGAGTCGGATCGTCCCGCGTCCAGAGTATGGGCCGCATCGCCAGTATCGGCCGCCGAGCCCGTAGTGCTGCCTCCCGGAAGCATCTCGGCCTCGGACTTGCGGCTGGCAAACCAGACATAGCGGCAGGCCGGGAACGCAAATCCAACCTCGCGTGCCTGGGCCTCATCCTGCAGAAACTGCTTGATCATGCGGTAGATCAGCGGGATCATGATGCCTCCCGGGTCGTCGTGGCGCCGGTCGATGCGGTGGGTCAGCTGGAAGGTGCCCTCGAGCTGGCGCCAGGTGCCCGTGCAAAAGGCCCCGATGGTCTTCTCGGGAGGCTTTGCCGGCAGAGGATGGCCCCGCTTGCTGGAGGGTCCGCCGTCAGACTCGCGCAGGGCTTTCTCGGCACGGTAGCGCTGCTTTCTGTTCTTGTACTTGGAGATCAGCCCCAGAGTCAGGAAGGACTTGCGGTTGATCTGATGGGTGGTCAGCAGCAGCACAATCTCGTTGCTCCAGATGCGTTCGAGCTGCTGCGAGATCTTGCGGAAGGTCGAGTACTCGTCAAAGTGCTCCATGACCTTGGGCTGGGCCACTTTGGCCATCATCAGCTCCAGCCAAATGTCCTTGAGCTTCTTGAGGAGCAGGTTCAGCTCGGGATGCGAGAGCTTGGCCAGGTCCCAGTTGAGCCATTGGGTCGCATTGATGGGCTCGTCTCGCCGGGCGGCCACCGACGCAACCAACGGCAGGCTGCAGGTGGTGTATTCGATCCACTGGACTGGTCCGACTCGGTCATGCGAGAGGCAGCAAGTCCGGCGATGGCTGGCAAACAGCTCCTTGGGGCGCCATTTGCCCGTTCGCCAGTATCCGCCGCCACCGCAGTTGGTGCAGAATTGGTATTTCGCGTCGCAATGACTGCAAACCACCTGTGGCAATGGCCAAGTGTTGAATGTATCGCGGAGAGGAGCCAGACGGCATCGAGCAGATCAAACAGCACTGATTAGACAAGGTACAGCACCCAAGTGTCGCAACCATCACAATCATCACAACCATCACAGCCATCACAATCATCACAACCATTACAGCCATCACAACCAGCACAATCATCACAACCATCACAACCATCACAACCAGCACAACCGTCGCCACCGCATTACCTCGATGCCGAATCCATTGCTGTGCGAGTGGATCCGCATATTGAGCGCCGCCTTGGCAAACCCGATCGGCTGTTTGCACACATTGCATTTCAACAGCTCGAACCCCGGCGGCAGACCCGCGCCGGCTCGGGCGGAATGCGTTTCGGCCGGCGACTCGAGCTTGATGTGCTCTCGCCGAGGTGTCTCTGTTGGTATATTGCTCTCGGCCGCCATCGCCACCGCTGCTGCCGCTGCTGTTGCTGCTGCTGCGACCGAGCCTGGGATCGGGACACCTAGCGAGAGCACAAGGGTTGGGTCGGGAGGACCTCGGGCCATCGCCGCCTCCAGTCGTGCGATGCGCTGTTCTTCGCATGCCTGGCACACAAACTGGACAATGAACGGCCGTGGCACGTTGATCGTCTTGCGAGAGCCCCCCAGGAATGTGATGCAGGCCTTGGTATCTTGGCAGGAGAGACAGACCAGCGACTCGACCGGATGCGTGGCAGCGGTGTCGGGCTCCGACGCAACCAGCGCTCCTGGCCCTGGCGAGAGCGCGTCCGGCGAGAGCCCCTGCGGCGGTGCAGACGCACAAGTAAGTTATCGTGGGAACGCACTCGGCCAGCCGATTCCATGCTGCCGACGACTTGCAAACGCCAGACGCCATCCACTGGACAGTCTCCTGCTCGAAGCCGACCACACTTCACAGACTGCACGGACTGCACTCGGACACGTTCTCGTGAGAGATGACCGACTCCATCCCCGCCCCTCAGGTTTAAATCACAGCCGGGCTGCATCGCCGCCTGTCTTGACCTCGCCGACTGGTACCCTCCGCCAGTCGGCATGAACCACATGCCGAAATATCCTGTGCCTGCCGTCCTACACTACCCCAATCGCATGCCCGATACTGATGACAGTGCTCTGCTGTGACTCCTGCCCCCGTCATGCCTTTCTGCCCGCATCGTTCCCCGCTCCGACCACACAGACCCATCCCCACACACACTCGCACTTACTTGGTCCTCGTAACCGACAGGGCTGGGGTGATCGGCGACGGGCTGGCCCAGCGACGAGCGCTCAGCGACCGAATACCACGGCCACGGCGCGACCGGAGAGCCGGTTAGCGCATCGAGCGACTGGGCAGGCGCGGGCGGGAGCTGCTGATGGACGAGGTGAGCCTGAGCCGCCGTCGGGCCTGGCGATCCGTGGCGAGTGGACGGCAGCAGCGGCGGCGGCCATGGCGTCCCATGGAGCGGCCTCGTATCTGACCCCGAGGGCAACACCAACTCGACGGCTTTGTTGTCCACTGGCAGGGGCATGTGATGGCTTGGACCGTGGGACCCTTGTGGCGGGGTCTGCTCGGCAAGGTGGTCACGGCGGTGGTCCTGATTGACGGCGGTGGTTCCCATGTCCCGCGGTGAGGGCACGAGAGTCGGCCGCCGGTTTGCCGTTTCCGAGGCCACGGTTGAGAAGGGGAGGGGAGGCAGCAATAAGCAGATCCCAGACAACAACGACACAAAAAAAGGAAAGAGAAACAAGGGTTGGTTAGGCGGATGGACAGCGGTGAACGGCACAGACCCTCAAATGCCAAGATGGCGAGTGCCAGAACAGCGAAGCGCTGGCACGACCCCCCTCCCTACAAAGCAAACAAGCCCCTTCGCCAGGACGAAAGGACGAAAGGACAAATCCAACGAGCGATACAGCCGGGTGCTGGTTGTCGCCATGAGTAACTCTTACCCAGTATGACGGTGTGTCTGGACGGACAGACTCCTGCCACCGCAGACCCGGGGAGGCCAGACCCAGAGGCACCAGCGGAAGCAGCTGCGGCTGGGGCTGCAGTGTGTGGAGATGCTGGTGCTGGTGCTGGTGCTGGTGCGGCCGAGGCAGTGCCGGATAATGATACTGAGACTGTGTTTGGGATTGGGGGTGAGGCTCCAGTTGCGGTTGCGGTTGCGGTTGCGGTTGTGATCGCGATTGCGGTTGCGGTTGCAGTTGGAAGGGTAACTGCGGCTGCAGCTGCGGCTGAGGTTGTGGCTGAGGTTGTGGCAGTAAAACGGAAGAGGATTGCAGTGGCGGAAGCAACAGCGAGTACTGCTGAAGAGGTGGGACCGGCGAATTGGACGGAACAGACCCTGATTCGCGGCTGACGAGAGCTTCGCTGCCCGGACCGAGACTGAGCGATCGATAGTTTTGCCCAATCGACATGGTCTCGGGATAGCCGTAGCCCGGGCTGCTGGCAAAGTTGCGGTCGAGGGCAGGGTGCGGATGGTCCTGGGAACGAAATGAGGCGGTCGATGGCTTGTCTAGTCCTGGGTCGTGGTCTGAGCCTGGCTTGGATGCATACGCTGGGCCGGCGACCCACACAGACCCAGAGCCGAGGGTCGAGGAAGGATCCAGCGACTCTGATTCGTAGCTGCCCCTGACGGAACCAGCCAGTGCCGGCTGCAGATACGACGGTGGCGAATACGGCCACAGCGAAGAATTCCAGTTCAAAAGTTGGGCCTGAGAAAGCTCGAGCGGGCCGCCGGGCGGGGGCTGAACGAGTGCCTGGGCGGGATGGGCATGGTCCGGGTACTGAATGGATCCCAAATCGAGGGCGGGCTGGTACTGAGCCGACATCCTGCTCCGATCCCTCGAATAGCCAAGGCGATCGACTTGGCCGCGGAGAAGGAACGACGGGCTCGCCAGGGTGTCCAGCGACGAATCGGGCGTCACAAAGGTATTGACGGGCGCCGGACCGGCAAGGACGGAATTGCTGGAGACTGTGGCGTCGGGGGTGTATGCACCGTGCGAATACTCGGGTCCAAAGAGCGGATGTCGGTCCATGGGAGGAGCAGTTGGATGGATGCGATGCAGCGACGGCGATGCGTTTGTGGGGTGGTGTGCAGGCGACAGGCCGGTCGGAGCAAACGGGACAGCATCCCGAGTCGCAGCCAGCGGATAGTGCTGCTGGAACAGCGCAGCACGGCTGCCGTCCTCCCGAGGCAGCGGGTAGTGGGTCTGGCTGCTTACAGATGAATTCCCCCAGTGAGAGCTGGATGCATCGGCAGGGTCCTCTTCTGGGTGGAATGGAGATGGGTGCTCCATTGTCGGAGCCGATGCGACGGTGGGAGACGAGACGGACGCAACGACTGCTGTGCTCTCTCTTGATGGAGGTGTATCCGGGACCTGCAAGCGAGGCAATACATTAGCACATGTGCCGGGAGACAAAAAGTATCCGGGCGGTAGATTGGGGAAGGGGGCGTGGACAGCCAGGTGCCAGCGATGGGGGGAGAGTGCCAGCGAACGAGCACCAACAGACAGGCGCCCGCAAATGGGTGCTGTACGATCGACAGGCTCAGCGAGAGCCGAGATGCGCAGATTGGACGGAGACGAAGACGAGACCGAGTGCAGGCGGGGTGGGTGAATCTGCTGGGCCTGGGACATGAATTGGTGCGGAAGCGTGGTCGGTGCGAGCGAGGGCGATGGGGGGGGGCGTGGAGGGAAGGGTGCGAACCGGGGACCAGACGCAGCAAGGGACCAAACCAGAGCGATGGGGGAGGCGGGTACCTATGCGATTGATCTTTGGCGACGATCCGAGACCGGTCCGACAGGGGGTGGAGCCGAAACAGGAACTTTATAGCAGATGCGACGGAGCAGTCGACCGACAGCCGAATCGCGGGATTAGATGGACAGGCGGCGAATGGACAAGGACGGGCCCGAGGCGAGGAGGCACTACCATCGAGCGCTTTTTTGGGGAGAGGGAGGGCGAGCGAGCGAGAGGAGAGCGAGAAAGAAAGCGCCGACAAGCGGGAGGGGCCGAAGAAAAGATCTTCAGGAATCCGAGCCGGCACGGAGTGCGACATAGTTAACGTTGTTACGCGCAGCAAGGGCGAGTAGGCCCATCCATGGCCTTGCTGCGGGCGGCGACGGGTATAGCGCGGGCGGCCAATGGCATTGTGCGGCCAATACCGGCTCTGGCTCCGCGACACAGACGCAGCAGCAGCACGAGCGATAGAGATAGAGATAGTGATGGCAACGGCGACGGCAACGGCAACAACAGCAGCGATGGCAACAACACGAACAAGGGCAGGAACAACACCAGCATCAACATCAACAGCAACAGCAACAGCAACAGCAACAGCAACAGCAACAGCAACAGCAACAGCAACAGCAACAAGCAGCTGTGCAGTATTAAGAGCCGCCGGCAGTAACAACCCTGCAGCACGAACGAGGGCCTTTTGTTGGCCCTTTCCGCTTTGTCCTGTACCGCCAGCAACAGCACTTGACCACAACAACACTTGACCACAGCGCCAGTACTTAATCACAACAGCACTACTTAATCACAACAGCGGTTAATCGCAGTACTAACTGCGACCGAGCGTTCGGCGGTGCACATTCGCTGCTTTCCACCCCGCAGAGGCAATATACACACATCCCTGCCCCCCCCCGTTCTGGCCAAGGCCGGGGTTAATGCCAAGCGACGGTCTCGACATGGCCGTTGTTCGCACACCCGTCTCGGCGCAAAGCTTTCACCCCCTCGGTCTCCCCTCGGTCTCCCCCTCCCACGCACGATCCCACGCACCAGCCCATGCCGCCCATCCAAACCCATGTGCCGTCCTGGGTTCTCGCTCGCAGAGCCGCTCGACCCGGCTGCATCGCCCGGCCGCTGCCCCGACGACGGGCGCAATCGGCGCCCAGCTTTCCTCCCCACGGCTGCTTCGGCGGTGCTGGGCCGATCCATCTTGGCCACGCAGCCCTCCCCCCCGGCAGGCAAGGCCCCGCGAGAACCGCGTGAGCCCAGGGCCGAGGCTTTGTCTCGGCCTTTATTGCGTCTTGTGCGCCCCGTGCAATCTCGGCAGGACCAGTTCGATTGGTACGCCCTTGCATTTTGTTTGCGCTTTCCTCTTTTTTCGGGTCCTTGCCTCGTCGCAGCCCGCAAGGGCCGCCGCCGTCACCAATCAGCGGCTGCAGGCGGCTGCCTCCTGAGCCGGGGGGCGTAACGCACACAGCCAAGGCAACCAGCCGAGTGTGTCCTTTCCTGGCAGTCTCGGCCTGGGAGAGCACTCGACTGCCCATCGGAGAGCACCCGGCTGCGCCTGGAGTGCACCGACTGATACAGCTCGCATGGAGCGCACTCCCTGGGCCTGGATACAGCAAGCATGAGCCCTGCTCCCCCCCCCCAGGCCGTCCAGGGCCTCGGATCCGACCCACTCGCAAACTGCCGCTGCCGTGGCCGGCGACCTCAGCACCCAGCATGCGCGCCTGCAGGCCGTCCTCTACAACCTTGCTGGCGGATTTCAGTGTCTGTGGCTGCGGGTGGGAGCGCTGCGTCTGCTGTCGCCCTTGTGCATTTCCTCGGCGCTCGCCCAGCAATCCAGCCAGCTCGGGTGTGCTCGCCCACGCCCAAGAGCCACCCTCTGTTCAGCCCTGAGCCTCCGCCTCGCCTCGCCTCGTCTCGCCAAAAGTGCTCACCCTTGCACAGCACAACACCGTGTCTGGTCGGGCTTGCCCTGGGCCCGTCTGCTGAACCGGCACTGGCCGTTGTTTCCCACGTTCGTCGTCGACTGGATAGCCTAAATCGCAGCCAAGGCGGCCTTCTTGGCTGAATGGCATTAACAGCCGGCCGCACACCTTGCTGCTCTCCAACCCGGCCGCAAGAACCACTCGTGGTAGACCGCCCGCGAGCAACAAGCCGCACGACGGGAATATGCTGGGTCTGGTAGGCACAAGGCGGGGAGCCTCGGCGCGATTCGGCCGTGGACCAGCACGGGTCCGACAAGGTCATGGCGGGCGGTGGGGCGAGCGGGCGCAATGCGATGCAAGTCTGCCATGCGATGCGATGCAAGTCTGCCATGCGATGCGATGCGATGCAGTCATGGACAATCCTGTCACATACCGATCGACATCTTGCAGATAACGAACGGACACACTCCCCGTAGCCCTCCCGATAATGAACTGAATCCCAATGCACCTTGGTCGGGATCATGTCGCAGCCGTGACGAGCACCAGCTTGTTGTCCAGTCCCATTCCATTGCGGCATGCGACCAAAGTGCCACTGCCTCCGTGGCTGGCTTCTCTGCAAACTTATCTGTCAGTCGTCTCCATCTCAAGCCGCTCGTTTGTCCTACCGGCAACTCTGTTACTGCCATTCCCATCGCCTTCAGAGTTCAGCCAGTGCCTCATCGGTCACCCTCCTGCTCCTCCTCCTCCTCCTCCTCCAGACGCCACTCGGTGGATCCAAGATGGTGTCATTGCCCAGCCCGAGCCGGTGCCACCGCCCCAATTCAAGCGAGGCGCCGCGGTGCCGTTTCGAACAAAGTGCCACCCTTCTCCGTCCATGCGAAACCACTCGGGCTGTTTCATCTCACTTCAGCACATTTCCGGCTACCCTTATCTCTAGCTCTTTGCCGCTGGTTGTTGGACACAGCCAAATGCCCATCACCAGGGCTTCAGCTTCGCCTCCTCCTCATCCCCCCCCAAAAAAAAGAGTGTCCTTGGGACAAGGCATCGCTCTCGCGACCAAGCAAACAAAACGACACATGCGCATCTCCCTTCCTTCGGCCGCATGGGCGAGGGCACACATCCGCCGAGAATCGTCCATGTCCATGTCCATCTGATGTCCATTCAGCACACACACCCCCTTGCGACAAGACGCTGGTCGTCGCGAACCATTGGTGGTGCTCGACATGTTTGCGTCGGGTTTCCTTTCTCCCCCCACGACGCCCGCGCTGCTATCCTTCCGGCTTCCTGGCGAGATACCGCTCCACACTGACGAAATGGGCTCTCGATACTCTCGCAGCGAGGTGCACATCGTCGTGGCTTCTGGTAGAGGCTCTTCGGGCTCTCGTCTCCCTCCTCTTCCTCCCCCCACACCAGATCTGCCCATGCGCATTTCGGGTGGGCAAGTGTCTGCTGGCCTCGTATGATCTCCGCGGCTTTGTGCTGGGTGGGCTTCGTCCCACACTCACCTTCGCCAGGAGCTGGTCCATGACCATTGTTGCTTCGGTCACATAGGCGTCGCCGCTTTCCGGTTTTGCTTCTCCTCCTCCTCCTCAAAACCCTCTTTCTCGCCATCGCACCCGCGATCGTTGTCGCCGGGATTGCGTGTGCCCCTCCTGCTCAGCGTCGTCTCTCGGTCCGGTCTCGCAGAGGCACACCGGATCAGTCCGCCTCCTCCTTCTCGTACCCGCTCCCGTGTGGCGGCCACTGGCCACACTCCACCGCCGTCGGCTTCTGATCGGCCAATGCTCAGACAAAGCTCAGACAAAGCTCTCCTCCTCCGTCCATCTCTGCGATCCACCCGCCCGCCTCCGAGCACATTGCGTGCACATCATGTCAGCTGTGCACCACTTCCTCGTTCGTTTGTAAAGGTGGCATGTGCTGAGGCATAGGGCACTCACCCGCCCACCTTTATTTTCCTTTCCTGTCCTTTGGGTGATGAGGATCCCTCCCTTCCTCGGCTCGAGCACTGAACCAAACTACATTCTGTGTCGCCTTTCCCACAGACGTTTCATGACAGGGGGTGGCTCGATCGATGGGACCTGGCGAGGCGAGGAGGCCAGCGGTCGGGCGGTGCCGGAAGAATTGCAAAACTATGTACATGTGCGTTGCTCCTGCCGTCCAGCCCCACTGGTTGTCCACGAAACCCGCACGTCTGCTTGCACAAAGAGCCGGCTTATCCCTTGGCAAGGCCCAATTCACACGGTCCAGGGCGCTTGCGACCATGGGTCCCGCGGGAGAGGGTGCAGGCGAGGGCGAGAGACGCGGGGTGGGCTGGAGCCTGCCTCGTCTCGCTGCCGACGACATGGCCGTCTCGCCCACCCCGCTCCCAGGCCCTCTTGCAGGGCCCGGAGGGATGCCAAATGAGAAAGACTGCCATGGGTTCGTCGCTGCCGCGCTGTCGCAGGCACGCCCCGGCCCGGGCAGAGCGGCCGCCATTCCTCATCTTGATCGTCACAGCACCCGGTCGGTCGATCGGTGCGGTGTGGTGCGGTGCGGTGCTGCACAGCAATCTGCCTTGGGTGCTTGTGCTTGCGCCGGAGGATCGTGCTTGGTCCATTGCAGGTTTTGCATATCCACGGTATGTCTCGCACGTCCATCGTATGCAGAGGCATTCTTCCAGACGAGTATAGATCGACGGATCCTGTCGAGCCATTGGCGATGTCGGCTGTCTGCTCGGGTTGCTGCTTTGGCTGTCCCATCCGACCAGTCGCGATCCCATTCAGCTGTTGGTTTTTGCCTTTGGGCCGCCGGCCATATTCCCACGCCCCTTCTTGATCAGTTTGCGGCCACTCGGTGTCCTGGCTTGTGCCGTGTCTTAATGCAGTCGTGGTCTCGACAGGTGCGACCAACTAGGCTCAGCTCAGCTCGGCCCAGCTCGGACCGGGGCCGAGTCGGCTCAGCATGCGGATGCGACGAACCGACCAACATGGGCTATGGGATCCTGTCCCTGCTCACCCGGCCAGCCAGTCAGTCAGTCAGCCAGTCGGTCAGTCAGTCGGCCAGTCGGTCTGCCTGTCCTCGCTCAGTAAGTCGGTCTTGACGCTGTCCTTCTTGGACGACCCAGCTGAGTTGGGTGGGCGCTGATGAGATAGATTGGGCTGAGCTCCTCCTTGGCCGTGTGCGACGCATCCACCCCTCCCGATTGGTGTTGTGCGGACGATACCCGAGGGAGGAGGGGCCCAGGTCGATCCCGGGCTGATATGGAGTGGGCCGGACTGCATTGGTTGCGCTGGTTGCTGGCCTTATCGGTGGCAGTTGGATCGCTCCGATGAGACACTGTTATCGTTGGGTGGGTTCTCATCTTGGATTCAGCCGTTCTTGCCGCCGGTGGAGAGCGAGGGAGAGGAGGGGGGGCGAGGAGAGAGAGAGAGAGAGAGAGAGAGAGGCGCGATTGGAACTCCTCGGAATCCAACCGAGCATGTTGAGATGATGGAGTCGGGAGTTGCGAGCCGGGGAGACCTCTCAGTGCCAAGAGGGAGGAGCCGCAGACTCACCGCACCCATCCTTCACACCATCATCGACACAGCCGAGTCCAGATAGTCCACAAACTTTGCAATCTCGACCACAAAGATGTCAAAGTTGTGAAGCACCTCAGGTGGATAGCTGTCGTCTTCAAAGGTATAGTCGTCGGCCTCGGGGTGTCGGAGACGGTATTCTTGTAAGGGCAGAAACCCTTGTCGGCGAAGCTGGATCCGATACGGGTCCACAAAGGTCTTGGCCAGATTGCTTTCGTTCGCGGTGGGGGGCATGGTGGCATGGGCCGCGGGCGCTCCCGAGGCGATGCGTTGTGGAACGGGCTTCTTGAGCGAGCTTGGGGTGGACCGAGGCAGTTCCGATGGACCTTGGCTCTGCCCGGCGTCATCGTTGTCGCTGGCGAGAGCGGCGACGGTGGTGGTGCTGGTGGTGGTGGTGGTGGTAGGTTGGGCAGTGGCTTGCGACGGCAGACCAGGCACCTCGGGCTCGCTGCATATCGGCTGCATGTCACCCGAATGCTCGGTCGCCACGCCGCTCTGTGCATCGGATTCGGTGTCGTCGCCAAAGATGGCCGAGGTCAGATCCGAAGACTTGCGGCTGACAAACCAGGCGTACTTGCACACCGGGAAGATCTTGCCCCCAGCTGCTTCGTGGCGAGCTTGCTCCTCGTCCCGCATGAACTGCTTCATCATCCGCTGCAGCAGCGGCACCATCATGCCGCCGGGATCCTCGAGTCGCTTGTCGACTCGATGGGTAAGTTGGAAGGTGCCTTCGGTCTGCCGCCAGTTGCCAGTGCAAAAGCCGCCGATGATCTTGTCGTGCGACTTGCGACCCTTGTTTGCCGCCGACAGACCGACGGCCGATGACGAGGACGAGGACGAGGACGGGCCCAGGAGAAGCGACCCGGCCGATGACGACGACGCCAGCGACGACGATGACGACGATGCCATTGCCGACAGAGTCTTCTCGCGCTGGGCCTTCTCGGCGCGGTACCGCTGCTTGCGCGAGATCAGCTCCGGAATGAAGGCGATCGTCAGATAGCCCTTTTGGTTGTCCTTGCGCTGGGTCAGCAGCGGCAGGATGTCGCGGATCCACATGGCATCCAGTCGCTCTGTGATCTTCTCGAACGTGGAGAAGGACTCAAAGTGCTCCATCACCCGCGACTGCCCGAGCCGAAGCAGCCCCACGTCCGTCCAGATGCCATGCATTTGCTCGAGAAGCAACTGTCGCTGCCACTGCATAAAGTCTTGGTCCGACGACAGGCCCGTGATGGTCTGGCTCTGGACATTGGCAGTGAGTGGCAGCGCCCAGGTGACGTACTCGATCTCGTTGACTTCGCCGATGCGGTCGTGCGGAAGTCGGCAGGTTCGGCGGGCGTACCCAAACAGCTCGGCCGGTCGCCACTTGCCCGTGCGCCAGTGGCCGCCGCCACCGCAGTTGGAGCAGAACTTGTACTTTGTGGTGCACGGATCGCACACGAGCTGCCAAAACGGAGAGAGGGTAAGTGCAGGACGGCGGTGTGAGAGGCATGGAGAAAGCAGTACGCGCTGCCGGGGTGGCGATCGACATGGGCGGCGATGCAGACAGCAGCTTATCGCCCACCTCGATGCCGACGGCGTTCTTCTTGGATCGCAGGCTTTCTTCCTCGATGGCAACCCGCCCAAACCCAAAGGCTTTCTTGCACACGTCGCAGGTAAAGTACTGGTCTTGGTCATGTTCGTATTTACGCTTCCGCTTCGAGGCGCCGATCAGCCGCGAGGCGAGCGGCTGCCCAGACCTGTCTGGGTCGTCGAGCCCATGGTCTTGATTCAGATCCTGCGGGACTGCTTGGCTGGGCGCTGTTCCGTTGCTTGCTTGATGGCACGACACACAGTCGAACTGAGAGATGATGCTGTGCGAAACGAAGGCTCCGGACGCCTTGCCGAACAAGAACGCCTGGCCTTTCTTTTGGTTGCATCCGCGGCAAAGCAAGGCTTCCTCGAACTTGTTCTTGCGGGGCGCCGACTCGACACCCCCGGGCGGGTCGCTCTTTGTGGACGCCGAACCTGGCACTTCGGCACCGAGGTAAGCCGCATCGGGCGGAGAGGTTCTCGCGGCATGTGCCAGAGTCGGCCGGACATCGGACTGAGGATCGGAGACTGTGGACGGGTGGGGTGCTGGTGGTCGGGCAGAGTCGTGGGCGAGGCTCTTGGTCGACCAAGATGGCGGCACTTGCGATATGGCCTGGTTCCGGAGCTGGCTTTGAGAGTGAGGATCCGGGTAGACGTCGGTCCAGTCGGAGCGAGTACCCGAATACGATGCAGATGTTTGCGGAGGCTGCAGTGCCGAGAAGATGCCGGGGCCGGCCGCTCTCTGAGAAATGAACCAACAGATGAATGAACGAATGAACGAATGGATGAATGGATGAATGGATGAATGGACGAACGGATGAATGGATGAACGGGCAGAGGTGTATGTGCAAGACCAAGAAGCAACCTCGATCGCAATTCCCCCGCCTGGCAGCCTTCTCGGAATCAACTCGGAGCCCAAGAAACACTCCTGCTGTCGACACCGACTTACATGTTGCGACGGAGCCTCGAATGCGTCCCGAGGATCGGCCAGATTAATCGGATGCAGCGGCTCTCGTCCCGAGCGAGGTGCAGGAGCGGCATACTGTGCCAGAGTGCTCCAGGATGCCGGAGGAGACGAGTGCAAGCCATCGCCAGCAGCCGGACCCGAGGGCCGGGCAGCGGCCAGGGTATAAGACGACAGGCCCGGTGGCAGGGCTGACGAGGAAGGGCGCAGGTCCGAGGAGCCATGGTGGTACGTTTGCTGATACGGAGGCTGGTGCGGCGGCGGATATGGCTCCAGCGAGTACTTTTGCGGGTGCTGGTGGAGCGATGGCGGACGGCCAGAGCCGGATGTTATCGGGTCGGCCAGTGGCGGAGGCAGCCGCCTCAGCGTCGAGGATTCGTTTGCAGGCAACGGACGATGGGCAAAGGCATCGATCGAGTACGCCGAGAGCGACGAGGCCGGCGCTCGGTCCCGGGCATAGCTGGCCGGGCGTTCGGAGATCCGTGGAGGTGGCAGAAGAGGAGGAAGGGACGAATCGCCGGGTCGGCCAGGGCCGAAAAAGTCTCGAGCACGGAGAGGCAGCAGCGCGGACGGAGGCGAGTCGCCTGGATAGAAGGCCGGCGGATGCTGGTCGTCTCGCCGGAAGGGCAGCTGGCCAAAGGACAGAGGATTACTCGGCAGCGGGGCGGCCGGTCGGCGATGCAGATCGTTGGGTACCTCGGCGGGATCGAGCGGGCCGTATGGGTTTTGATAAGGGTGGTTTGGGATAGACATGGCGGCGGGGGCGGCGGGAAAAAAGAAAGGATATACAGCGGCGAGTTGGATCTTGGATGGCGGGATGAGTGTCCAAGGATAGGGGGTCAACGCACAATCAGCAGCGAGACCACCAGGGGTGGATTGTGGGGAGGGACGCCAGCTGGGCGAGAAGAACGATTGCTGGCTGTGGAGAGGGGCACTGATGGAATCGCAGATGAGCGGGGGAGGTCGCAGGACTGGTTCTCCAGCAAAGGTGTGTACTCAGCCCAAAGAAGGAGAGGGGCGACAGACGGGAAAGAGTGGGTGCGAACGGAGGTAAAGAAGCGGATCGGCTGCAACAAGCAGACTAACGGACGGAGCAGGACAGCAGACAGAAGCGGGGGGGGGGAAATCGACTGCAGACGGTGCCGTGGGGCCGAATCGTCAGTGGGGATGGGCAATATACAGCCGCAGAATCGGAGCAGAGGCGAATGGGGACTGGTGTGGGAGACGGGGAAGGGCAGGACAGGGGAGCGTTGCAGGTCAGAAAGTCACGACTGAATGCCCAATCCAGGAGACCGAGTGTTCCAGAACAGAAGAGCACAGAGGAGATGCTGTTGGTGGGGCTTTATACCGCCGTCGCGGGGGGGGGCACTGGAGTATGAGGGTGGTAGGAGCGACCAGTGGCCGGCTGGAATGCTGAGGATCGGCGATCGCGAGGCGGGTGAGCCAGGCGAGCGACATGGGGGGAATGGGGCAGAGCGGCGGAAGGGAATGGGATGGGGACGGGGGTGACGAGCCGAGATGGGCCCGGAGAGGCCGTGGTCGGTGCAGCAAGGGATCGGGCGGCGGACGGCAGTTGAACGGCAGTTGAACGACAGTTGAACGACAGTTGGACAGAGGGGGGGGGGATCGACCGTGAGAGGGTGGGGAACAAGGCTGGCAACGGGGAAGGAAGTTGGTCGAAAGTGGCGGCTGGGGTGGGGTGCGGCGCCGGAGATGGGCATTGGTGGGAGGGAGATGTTACATGTTGCAGCCGGTCGTTGTCGAGCTGCGGGTGGTTGTTAACTTGCGGTCTCGCAGCATGCAGTTGTTAAATTGCAGGTAGGACGCTGCTGGGGTGGTCGTTGGTCGTTGGTCGTTGGTCGTTGGTCGTTGGTCGTTGGCAACATGTGCTTGTCTTCTGCCGCATGGACCAAATTGCCGGGGGGAGACCACGCCGAAGGATTTGCATCTGAGCCAGCGCCGTCAACAAACACTGGACGGGGGAACGGCGACGGGGATGCGGTGGACGAGGGCCACGCAGGTACCAAAGGCACATCGTGGGGGGGGGGAGGGAGCGAGATGCTGTTATACGGCGGGACAGACCGGGTGGCTCCTTCCCCACTTTACCCCGCTGGGTCCGCTGGGTCCGCAATCGAAGCGGCATCGTTGGATATACATTCGTTTGGGAGTAATCACATCGCCTTTGAGAGTCATTGCATCGGATGCACCTCGATGGAGGCAAACAAGGCCAAATGCTTCCTCCGGGGAAATGCACCTCCGACCGCTGATGTCGGCCTGCCCGTGGTGCAGCCGGCCTTTGGTGGTTCAGAGCACAAGGACTCCATGGCGACCATCCTTTGGCTGTCCTGTGTGCACCGGCATGCCGCCCGGCCCCCCCCCCAACATCCCCGTCGAGAGGATGAGGGGTGGAATTGCCTTGTGGTTGTGCATCCACCATGGGCCTTGCCGATGCCACCGACGGATCACCTCAACCGAACGGCCGAGCGATTCAGCGGCATTGCAGCGTTCACGAAATGGTACGTGTGGCATGCAGCGTTCACGAAATGATACGCCATGATTATCCGCACTTGTGTTTTCCTCTGTGGTTGCCAGTTGCGGGATTGGTCGTGTGTATTCGGTGAACCAGAACGAAGAGCCACCAGTCCTCGACCGGGTGTCGCATTTGCTTCGCAACTGCTCACATATACCGACAAAGACAGTAACAAAAAAAAGGACCTATTTGGGAGACGGAAGGACCCGAGAAATAGTCGGAGCGATTTTAGGGACTAGGCCAACAGTCGTAACAATTTTTAGGGATCGAGAGGTGGTCGGAATACCGATGGGCGGAAATAAAGGAAAGAAGTAGAAAAAAAAGAGGAGGGAGGGGAGGGGAGAGTGTCAAGCAACCAGGCTCGAAATTAGGATAACGGGGCAGCGGTTTCTAGGAATTCAAGAAAGCGAGTCAACTCAGTCACAAAAATGTCAAAGCTCAGCGGATTCTGGCCGGCATAGGACCCGAGATCGGCCGTAAACTTGTACTGGTCCACCTCGGGATGCTCGAGCCGATATTCGTGCAGCGGCAGAAAGCCCTGGCGTCGAAGCTGGATGCGGTACGAGTCGACATAAGACTTGAGCGACTCGGTTTCTTTGGCGAGCACCGACGACGGCTGCTGCTGCTGCTGCTGCTGCTGCTGTTGCTGTTGCTGTTGCTGGATTTGCAGTTGGTGCTGCTTCTCCTGGCAAGGCTCCCAGCTGGCGGTGCTTCCGGTCTCGGAGCAGGACGGGTGCTCGCACGACTTGCGGGCCATGAACCAGACGTAGCGGCACTTTGGGAGGCCGTGTCCGGCACGCTCCATCTCGGCTTCGTCTTGCAGGAACCGTCGGAGCATCCGGTGGATCAGCGGCAGCATCATGCCTCCGGGGTCGTCGTGGCGCCGGTCGATCCGGTGGAAGAGCACAAAGGTGCCCTCGAGCTTCTTCCAGTAGCCCAGGCAGAACCCGCCGACGATGGTCTCGGACCGCTTGCAGGCATCGGGGCTTCCAGAGCCGTCGATGGTGCCTTCGACCTCGCCATCGCCGCCCTCGCCAGCGATTCCTGCTGCCAGCGAGGCCGTCGCCGCCCCCCGGGTGATGCCTGAGCTGACCGTCGTAAGGCCGTAGTTTTCTCGCTTGGCCTTCTCCAGACGGTACTTTTTCTTGCGCGAGATGATCTCGGGGATGTAGCCGAGCGTCAGGTAGCCCATGCGGTCGGCGCTGGAATCACACAGGAGCGGATCAATGTCGGCTCGCCAGAGATGCTCGATCTTGGTCTTGGTCTTGTCAAAGGTCGACAGCCGCTCGAAATGCTCCATCACACGGGACTGAGCCAGCCGGACGAGACCGAGCTCGATCCAGAGCTGGTTCATCTGGTTATAGATCTCATGGTGGGCGCCGGCGGTGGTGCCCTGGCCGCTGGCCATGGCCAGGGGCAGCTGGTAGGTGCTAAAGTCGACGTGATAGCTGTTGCCCATGCGGTAGTGCGACAGTGCGCAGGTCTTTCGGCCGTTCTGGAAGAGCTCGGCTGGCCGCCACTTGCCGGTGCGCCATTGACCACCGCCGCCGCAGTTGGTGCAGAACTGGTACTTTGACTGGCACGGGGAGCAGATGAGCTGCAGCCAGGGATGGGGGGAGGGCGGGCAGGTTAGAGATGGGATCGCAGAACGATGGCAGCGCTGACGATGTGTCTCGGATCGAGACGAAAGGAGTGCCCGGTTGCTCCATGGCGCCGTTACCGAAACCAGACGATTCCCCAACGAACCAACAGCACACCTCTGCTTTGGCTCGACGATCCCGTTCAGCCGCACAAGCACCCAGCACCCAGCACACATGCATCCGCCCGCACAACCCACCTCGACGCCAAACTTGTTGTTGCGGTGGTAGATATCAAAGGAGAGCCGGCCCGAGCCAAACGAGCGCTTGCAGATGCTGCAGTCCAAGACCTGGTCGCGATTCGGGTAAAACTTTTTGCGACGGGAGGTCCTGCGATGGCTCTTGACGGGGGTATGGATCATCGGCAGGGACAGGGACAGGGACGACGCCGACGACGTCATTGTCGATGCCAATGCCAATGCCGATGTCGATGTCGATGTCGATGCCGATGCCGATGCCGATGCCGCCTGGGTATCGTACAGCAGCTCGGGGTCCATCGGGGGCACACGGCAGTTCGAGCAGTGGAAGCGGCTGATTGCCGGCTGCGGGAATGACTGGGCGTCGCAGTGGAGCAGAAAGAGTGCCTGGTAGCTGCAGCTGCCGCATCCGAGCACCTCCTCGATCTGCTTGTTTTTCTTGCCGGGGGTCTTGGGTCCGCGCGGCGCCGCGGCGGCAATGGTTGTGGCTCCTGTGACTGCTGTGGCATCGTCGGGCGACGACCGGGTCGAGAGAGGAACTGTCGGGCTCTTGACCATGGCATCGATCGCGGATGAGGACGAAGACATGGAGCCACGCTTGGCGCTCTGCACCAGGACGGTGTCGCCGTACCAGTCGACGAGCCGAGGCAGTTTGTTGGAGCCCTGGATGGACGGCTCGGGCCCGCGCTTGTGCAGACCCGTCTTGAGGGCCTCACTCCCAAGAGGATGGCCGAAGGAAATGAAGCTGGGAGGATCCAGACTGGACATGCACGGCGAATGGTACTTTTGCTGGACTTGACCGACGACGGCGTGCGGGGAGCCGGGATGGGGTGTCTCGACTGGTGAAGGAAGCGGCGGTGTTGCAGGACGGAAGCCGTACAGATGCCGATGGGAGGAGCCCGAGGGCGGCGAGTCCAGCGGCGTCGCAAAGGAGCCGCGGGGATAGCCAGTGGAATAGCCGGTGGAATAGCCGGTGGGGACAGGGAGCGTGCGGGCCAGGTCCGAGGGCGAAGGCGAAGGCGAGGACGATGCCGACCAAGAGAGTCTGTAGGGATGGTGCTCGGGCTGGGACGAGTATCTTGGTCCATGTGGATCTGTTGGGGAGCCACCCCCATAGACAGGATCCCACGGATGGCGAGTGGGCCGAGGATGGGCGGAATGGGGCGACGGCTGAAGGGCGCAGGATGAAATCGCGAGTGTGGCATGTCGGTGCGGGGGGGGGAGTGTATGTCCCGATGGGATGCAAGAGCGGTTTGTGAGATGCAATGCAAGAGCGGGATGCACAAGACATGCATGCAGGCAAGCGTGCGGATACAGGTCGAGCTAACGACACCACAGCCGAGCAAACACCACAGCCGAGCAGGCGAACAAACACAAGCGAGTAACCGGGCGATCGCAGCGGCAAGGACACCCAAAGGACCAATCGTCGCCGCGACTGCAGCCTCGGAAGCGATTCCCACCCTGGTCGCTCCTGGCCCACCCCCCGCCGCTTCCCATGGCTGCCCCTCCCGAACCAGGACGGGCCAGCCCCGCTCTGGTTCGTCCTTCGCGGCGACAACCCACCCAACACACACGCAGGCATCATATGGCACCGCCCCGTGGTCTTACCGAAATGGCCGGCAGCGTCGGCGCCGAGTCGTGGCCGGGGTGTGGATGGTGGGGCAGTCCTCGGGCGAGGTCGCCGCCGTCGTTTCTGCCGGCAGAAACGGGGCTATGACTATGGCCATGGCCATAGCCATCCGATCGGAACACCGGGGCACCAAAGAGAGGCTGGCTTCGATCGACAGGCGACGCCAGCTCGCTGTCGCGGAAAGTGGCCAGGTCCGGGTAGTTGTGCGAGAGCCGGGTTTCGGGCTGGATGGCCGGCGGGCGCATGGACTCGGGCGACTTGAAGTCGCCGTGCCCGGGATAATACTTGTGGTCGCCAGAGACAGGATACTCGGCGGGATATCCCGCCGGCCATTTGGGAATCACAGCGGACTCGGGCGAGGGCAGCGCCGAGTTCTGGTGATGGTATGCTGGCCGATAGGAGGCCGCAGCCGCAGGAGGATCCCGGGAGACAGATACAGACTTGAACGAGAGAGGCGGCGGACGCAGGTGAGACGATTGGCGATACTCATCAGCAGACCGGACCGCAGGTGAGAGCGAGCCCAGGGATAGCCGGAGGCGAGCGGGCAGATCCTCTGAGGCGTGGGAGGGAGGCATGGAGTAGGTCGGGGAGGCTGACGGCGAGGATGGGCAACTCCAGGGTCGGGGCGAGTTGTTACGGAGGGGGCCACTCTGGAGGAGCGACGCACGACTCGACGAGAAGGGGGTGGGGTGAGACGCAAATGAGGAAGCACTTTCGATGGCAGTCGATGGCAGTCGATGGCAGTCGATGGGAAGGCCGGCAGATGGAAAATGATATACAACGATGGAGCAGTGGCGAGACGCAGTATCCGCAGAGACAGGGCAGTGCCAAGATGGAGCAAACGGGTCGGGCGATCTCGGGAACGACGACGCAGGCAGACTTTGGGGGAAGGGTGGCCCTTTGGGGAGAAAGCTGGGGGGTGGTCTCGCGGGAAAGAAAAAGTAGTTTGGTCAGAGAGTGGTGTTGCTCGGGCCAGGTGCAGGCAGGAGCAAGCAGCGGACTGGAGGACCAGGAAGCGGGCTGGTTAACGACGGGGTGGCTGATATATCTCTGGAGGCGGCGGGGGATGTGGCAATGGGCCTGCACCAACCCCCCATGTCGGCGACGAGGCCACAAGGAACGTTCGACATCCTGTGTCGTCTGTTTGGGCGAGGGGCAATCGGAGGACAGCCGGGCGAGCCGCTTTCTCCCACCCCCGCGACAAGGCCAAGGCGGCCAAGGCGGCCAAGGCGAGAAAGAAGGCCAGAGTTGGACCCAGCCGACCTGCCGCGCGTGGGCGCCTGGGGTGGGGAAACCAAGTCGTGCCGGCGGGGAAAGATGGGAGGGGGAGAGTGATCGGCCGGAGCAGTGTTGCCGGGGCGATAAGGCATGGGCAAAGCAGAAAGATGTCGCCGGGGGGGAACGATGGGGGACGAGCGAGCAGTCGGGGGGTGTGAGATTGTGGGTGTACTTGTGGTTGTACTTGTGGTAGTAATTGTGGCTTTGTGGATTGGATTCACTTGCAGTCGATATACCATTGCATTGCTGCTGAACTGCCGTTGTATTGCCGTCGCATTGCCTCGGGGGATGCACATTCGCTTCCCAGCGGCCACTAACGACTCTCGGACGCTGCGGTGCACATCGGACATGCCCACTATCGCTTTCCACGAACGACTGCCTCTGTCACAACGCTTTGCATTCAACGACCATGATCTGCAAGGCCGGTGTCCCTGCATCTTCCCCCCAGCCCAACCAACCGACCAACCGACCAACCAAACCAACCAGCCGCGTCCCACAGCCAGGCGCAAAAAGAAAGGACGTGCTGCCGAGCCCACCCGAGCCGGGCCGCGATGCTTTGTTGGAGGTGTCGCCGCGAGAAGCAGCGGCTGGCGCGGTGGGAGGGTGGGTGCAAATCCGGCCGGCTGCTGAAGGGGCTGGGCTCCAACGTGTGTGTACCAGGCGCGGGCAGCAAGGAGGAGGGAAGCGACGGCTGTGGTGAAGGTTGTGGTGGTGGACACGGATGCTGGAGCGGTGGATGTTGACTTTCGGATATCGAATGAAGCGCTGAATGCAATACTGAATGCAGTACTGAATGGGGTATCGAGTGGAGTATCGAGTGGAGTATCAACACCACTATCAACACCACTATCAACACCACTATCAACACCACTATCAACACCACTATCAATACAGGTATCAACACAGGTATCAACACAACTATCAACACCACCATCAACACAGGTATCAACACAAGTGTCGACTCCACAGCGCCGGTGCTTTCCCACCGAGCATCAGTGTCAGTAAACACCACCAGTGCACACCGCTAAAACACCACCACTTCCCACGATCAATGTCGTTGGCCCACAGACCCCCCGCCCCATCGCATCATCTCCATCCGCTGGTCGCCCATGCTTGCATCATTCCGTGGCGCCTGTCCATCGTCCTTGCGTCTTCCTGTCCATCCATTCCACCACTGCCGATGTCACCTCCCGTCGATACCACTCGGCCATCGTCACCTCTTGCCCATCAATGCCACCCAGTGACCCTCCTGGCCGACTGGGCACCTCGGCCCACGCATCCACGCATCCAGCACACGCATCCAGCCGTTGCTCCACAAGGCCCTGTCGTCCCCTGCCGGCTGCTCAGCACGGGGACGGCCCTGCTGGCCCATTTGCTGCTGCGGCCACATGCACCTTGTTCCATGGTGCGGTCCCACCCGCTCGCACCACCCGCCACGACATCCGCTCATCTCATCGCATCGCTTCTTGTTGGTCTCCCGTTCCGGTGCTGCAAGAGGACAAATTTGCCCGCCTGGTCCTGGATGCTGTCGGCCCTGGCTTTCCCACGGCCAGGATACTCGCTCGCACCGGTCGCACGCCCGTCTTGCTCCTCCCCTCACATCCATGCTCCTCCTCCCGTCCATGCCTCCTCGAGCTGCTTGCCTCGTCTCTGCTCTTTCCCAGAGGCCTCGCTGTCCATCGCCACCCTGTGTTTCCGCTGGCGCATCCCCACCCCCAGTGCGAGATGGCTTGTGCCCCGACCGGGATCGGCCTGCCGCTCTGGGCCTTGCTGCCAACAAGCAGCCCGCCACGGCCTCATGACAGCATCATCCCCCTTGCTCTTCCATCTCATCTCTTTCCTTGTCGCCTCGGGTAACGCCCTGATGGCCGCATCACGATCGTGGGGAGGGCGCCCGCGCTGCCTGGACTGGGCCATCGCCGGAGCCACTTTTCTCCTGTCGCGGCTGGTGCGCAGGGTGGGTCCTCGCTGCCCACCTCCCGTTCTGCCCTTTCTGCCTGTTTGCCATGCCGCAGGGCTGCCGTGGTTCCCTCGCCCACCCTTTTTGGTTGTCACAGCCCGGCAGCGCCCAGACAGAGCCAGTGTATCGCCCCGCGACATCGCCCAGGAATCCCCTTGGGACATCACCAGGTCGTTCGCGGCTGGAGGCAAAGGATCCCCTCACGTCCTTCCTCTTGCTTTTGCGCTTCCCTGCTCTGGGCAAACGGGAAAGGCTGGGCCAACTGCACCTTGCGGGTGGTGTCGAGCCCGAACCGCAGCGCAAGAGATGACTCCCGCTGGAGCCGGGGGAGAGAGATAAGCCCTTGCTCTTGCAAAGGCGAAGGGGGAGACATGCGACCCGACTGGGCAGATCATGGCGCAGAGCACCCAGCATCGGGGCCGCAAGCAAAAGGTCCAGTGCTGCCGGGGCGCTTTGGGGGCTGGCCCCTCGAGGCACCCCCTCGAGGCACCCGCTTGCCGCAAGTGTGTGCAAGTCCTCCCTCCCCCGGCAGCTCCAGGCCAGCCTTCCTCCCCCAAACCGCCCCTCCTGCTTCTCAAACTGCCTCCCATACCTGCCATTTCGCAGATGGATCAACATGTGTGAGGCACATACTCGGAGGTGTATCGCCGGGCAGTACCGACTGGCCCTTCCCACGTCGTTCTATTCGGTCCATCAACCCTCGTCTTGGGCCACCCGCGTCTGCCGCTTTCACACCAGGCGCCCAACGTCGCCGCCCCGGGAGGCCATGTCGGGTTGGTACAGATTGACGAGCTCGGGCCGGTTCTCGGGAACAGCCGGCTGCAGGTGCGGGTCATAAGCATACCAATAAGTCTGCTCGTGCAATCCCCATTTGCCGCCGCGCCTCCGGAAGCTCTGTGGGTCGTGGCGTGAGAGCGAGCCGTCCGACTCCATGTCGTCGAGAGCCACAATGTCGCTATGGCCAGCGTTCTCGTCCACAATCGTCACCTCGGCCGTAATGTCGTACGATCGGTGCTGGTTGACAACCAGCTTCATGTGCCCGACAATCGTCTCGAAGGCGTTGACGGCCAGCGGCTCCTTGAACAAGAACCGCACTTGCTGCCAGTGCGTGCGGTCTGCGCCAGGCGCCGTCGATAGGTTGATTCCGCCAAGGTCAATGTCGAACCAGCCTGCGATGCCGTGGATGATTCCTGGGACAGACAAGTAAGGTCAGACCCGCCTCGCGTCAACCAAACCCGACGCCGTGAATCTGCTGGTCGCAGCGGCGCCTGGCTCGAGCTGGTGGGCAAGAGAGCGACGCACTCACCCGTGTAGGGAATCTTCCACTTTATCGGGATCGTCATGTTCTGCAGCTCCTCCATGGAGATGGTGCGAAAGTCCACTGGCAGTGGCAAGCGACGGGCACCGTTGAGTGACTTTGGCGAAGGGGCATCGACGTTGCCAACCGTGCTGATATGGTTCTTGCTGGTGCTCACTCACCGATATGACGCACGGCCTCGCCGAGCACCGAGCGCGGGTCAAATGCACCGACAACCGGCTGGCGGATGTGGATGTGGATGTGGATGTGGATGTGGATGTGGATGTGGATGTGGATGTGGATGTGGATGTGGATGTGGATGTGGATGTGGATGTGGATGTGGATGTGGATGTGGATGTGGATGTGGATGTGGATGTGGCCGGGTGGTTAGTCTTCGCTGTCGAGGTTGCAGGAGCACACGGCCTTTCGTTCCCGTTTCCCGTTGGATGGCCGTCCCGGCTGCATTTCGGGTCACGTACCTGTCCAAAGATCTCTTCCCGAGCGTCATCGACCAGCGGGCTAAAGTCGACGCCGTAAAAGTTGTCCTGCTCCCAAAACCGGACCTTGGTCATGGTCGTCAGCCACAGGTTGTGATCGGTAAACTGCAGCAGAGCCAGATGGTGTTGCACACCAAATCCAAAAACGTCAGCCATCCATTCGCTGGGTGCAAGGTCGCCCAGAGCCACATTGTCCTGCTGCCCTGAAAGCCTTGCTTGTTGTGACGGAGGATCGAGCATCTCGCCTTACCGGTGCAATTGCGATTGTTCCAGCACTTGGGATCAGGGTTCCTCCGGGCTTCAGGAAGCGGTCGCGGGCCACCAGATACGACTCCAGCATGCGTTCATGGACCAGCAGCACGCCGATCGGCTCGCTGATGATGGTGTCGACGAGCGGGATGTCTGTCACATCCTCGATCTTGCCTACAGAGGGTCCAGAGACAAAGCAGGATATCGATTGGAACATGGCGAGCCAGACAAGTGCGAGCCCAACGCCGAGTGCGGGATTGATGGTGGATTGCAACCAGCCATAGTTACGCCCTCGTCGCCATGCTACCGTCGCCTGTCTGCGTATCCACTCTGGTCTCTGGTGAGCTGTGCGTGGGCTGCCGATCCTCTGTCTGTGATGGCTCGACTATCCTCGAGTGGTATGTTGCTGGAAGCTGACCTCACCTTGGATCACCTTGATCCGGCCATGCATCCATGGATTCTTCGTGATGGCCGCGTCGACCATCTTCTGGATCCTGGTCGCCATTCCAGATGCCTCGACTGCGTACACCATTTTGGCTCCGGCCTGGAGGGCAAAGTACGAAAGGATGCCTGTCCATCGTTCCGACAACCGATCGTCCCCGAGGCAAGCATGAGCATATGTACCCATACACATACAGACAAACCGTTCCCGGCAGCCGGCCAAGCCAACAACTCAAGGGCAGCGGGGGCCGCTCTGGCTCGATCGAATACACATCCGGAGCCACCCTCCCCCCGAGGCGGAGAGACGATCGTCGACATTACCACTTCCGGCTCCGACGTCCATCACGATCTTGTCCTTGAAGTGGTCGGGTCCATTCTGGGCGATGGCCGACTGGTAAAACGACGTTCGCACCGTGTCCTGCAGCATATTCTGCTGATGGACAAACTGCGCTGCAGTTCCAGAGAAGCGATCGTGCAAAGCAGAAGCTGGGTGTGAGTGCGCTGACTGGCGGCTGCAACAGTGCCGATCTGCAGGGCGGCACCGAATCGAGCCGACCGATTGCCCAGGACATTCATTCTTTGGTGCTTGCTCGGCTGGCTGGCTGGCTGGCTGGCTGGCTGGTTGTCTGGTTGCGATCCGGGTTTGGATCGGATAGCGCCCCTTGCCGGTGCATCCTGGTGTCGTGAGGCTCTGCAGACTTGGGCCTGCCGCAGCGCCACAGCACGCAGGTACTCACCGTAGTATGCAAAGTATGCCGGGTCCTTCTCGTTCGACATGCTGCAGGATGGCCGCTGGAATCCGCTGGATCGCTGGCGATCAGTCGCAAGATCAGGCTGGCTTCCGGCTGGGTGCCAGGGCGCAATCGATTCCAAAGGCAGCCCGCGTGTGTGTGTGTGCGTGACTGGGGCGGCGCTGATTGGCCGGGATCGCGGCGAGACGAGACCGTCCTCGGTCGGGCGAGAGCGTGTGGCCAGGGGCTCTCTTGGGCTGGCTCGGATTCGACACCAACGGGCTCTGACCATCATCACCCGGCCTTGCGCGATCGTCGAAAGCAGCCCTCTGCTCCCGCTGGGCCCCTCCGTCGCAATCGCTCCGCCATGGGCTCTGCCAGATCCTTGATGCGTCTCTGTCTTCGCAGCTGCCTACTTCTGTCGCTCGCGCTCTTTGCAGCGCCGGCGCAGGTGTGGGCCGACTCGCCTCCCGTTCGCTCGGCGCTCCTTGCCTGGGATGCTCCCCAGATCCAGCTCGAGCTTGTGTAAGCCGTCCCAGTGCAATCCAAGAGCATCGAGCCGCATCGCTGGAGGAGGAAAGGGCAGACCGACGATGTGTCCGACCTGCAGCGAGTACTCTGGCGCATTCACCGACACGATTGTCTGATGATGCTCACGCTATCTTATCCCGCATTGCCGTCGTCATGCCTGTGATTACTCATCGACGATACCCGCTCAACGATGCCCTCTCCCCCTCGGCGATGCATGCTCGACGGGATCACACTTGGAAACTCAAACGCATTGACATGTCTCCAGCGAGCAACTCTATGCCACACAGGGCTCTGCATTTGTGTTTCCCCTGGTCTCGCAGTGGGCAGAGTCGGGTCTCTTTGCCTCGCAGGACTCTCCCAAGCACCTCTATCAGCGGCTGATCGACGCCGTCGCTGAGCTGATCCCAGAAAACGATTTGTCGATGCTCAAGCTCTCGCTGGCCATCCATGAAGCCGCCCCCGCCATCCAAGCGTACCACCACTTTTACAACAACACCGTGCTGCCTGCATTCCAGTCGCGCGGTGGGCAATCCAAGTTTGATCCCGAGTGCGCTGTTTGGGCCGATGTCAAGGGCCGCCAGGCATGCTCGGTCGCCGCCTTGGATGACCTGATCAAGAACGTCGGGCAGCTCAATGGACATTTGTATGTGCGGCATGTGGACAGACTCTTTGTACTGCTCCTTGCAGCGCACAGCCGATTCCAGACTTGTCGCCAGCCAGCTAACTAACCCGATGCAAACTCGAATTACTCGTCCAATCTGCCATCAAAAACTCGTGCCGCCGCTCTGCCCCTCCACCAGCCCCGAGGAGCTCCCCCTTGACCATATCTACGGCAAGACAGGCTTCCCGCTCGTTCTCTACGCCAATGTCGCAGCCGAGAGCTTCGCCCCGCTCCACAAGCGACTGATCCGCCTTGCCGACTCGGGTGCCTTCCGGTACATCCTGCGGTACCGCCCACCTGCGCACTCCACCGCCGAGCGGCTGCATCTCTCTGGCTATGGAGTCGAGCTGGCCATCAAGAGCACCGAGTACAAAGTCACCGACGACCGCGATGTCGCCGAAGGTGTGTAGGGAACTCATGGGCCGATGCCGATGGGTGGCTGTCGGTGCTGATCAACATCCGTCCAGGCGAATGAACGGCCGCTGAGACCAAGGAAGCACTCGATTTGCCGAGCCCGTGCTCCGAATAGCAATGGCCAGAGCCGTGCATGTCATGGATCCAAAGCTTTCCCTCCTCGGAACCTGAACTGACTCTGTGCATGCGTTTGCAGGCACCGAAGCCAGCGCAACACCGGAGCGCGTCGATACTTCGAGCGAGCACGCTCTTGATCTGGACGAAGAGACCCCTGTCGTCAAGTCGCTGACCTCCAAGGATCTGCGCGGTAAGCTCCCTCGAACCAAGCCGCCATTCACGGTTGCTCCAGCGCTGGACAGCCACCTTCCGTTGATCGACTTGCTCGCGCATTCACTCCTTTATACAATCTGGCGTTTCTGACGATCCATTTCCGCGCCTCGGCGGACTGCTCGCCCCTCCTTAGAGCTGGGCCTGAAGACGGCTCAGTACATTCTCGACAGCAGCGACCCTCTGTCGACCCTGGCCAAGGTCAGCCAGAACTTCCCAAAGTACTCTCACCGACTCGTCGGCCAGGCTATCAACGACACCCTGCGTGATGAAGTTGGACAGAACCAGGTCACGATCATGAACGGCGGAACCAGCGCCTTGTGGCTCAACGGAATCGAGCAGGACATTGAGCGTCTTGACATCTATCGGTAGGTGCACCTCCAGCCTCAACGGTGTGTCCATATATGTCTCTGGCACGATGGCTGGGGCGCCATGAGGCAGATCCAATTCGGCGCCTCGTTCATGCTGCCTCTTCCCATCGGCGGACTCCTTTGCTCCGTCTCACTCGCTCGTCCTGACAACCCCTCCCATCGTTCCTACCTTGGACCCCAAGCCTGATCAAAACCATTCGATCCGAGTCCAAGATTGTATCGAGCCTCAAGTCGCTTGGCCTGACCTCCAAACAGTCGGTCGACCTCCTGACGACGTCGCTGGTGGACACGTCGACCCCACAGGGTCTGCCTTGGGGCGAGAGCTTTGACGTGCGCGATCCCAACGTGCTGTGGTGGAACAACCTCGAGAAGGACTCTCGATACATTCACTTCCCCAACTCTCTTCGAGAGGTACGACCAACCTCCAGTGGGCAATCGATGTCGACTTCTGGATCGTATGGCCTGGCGACTGGTTGCATCGAGTCAAAGCCGAGTGAAACGTGCCTCCGCTCGAAGCGAGATCCGGGGCGGCCTCTCTATGCCACCCCCCCCCGACAAATCACCCCATCTGGTCACTAACTCAACACTGTTCTTGTATGCGCCGGCTCTAGCTTCTCCACCCGTCCTACCAACAGGGTCTCCGGTACATCCGAAAGAACATTTTTTCCGTCGTGATCTGTGCCGACCTCTCCTCCACCGACCACCTGCACATCCTCAGCGAGACCCTGGACTTTGTCGTCAAGGGCGTGCCTCTCCGATTTGGCTTCATACCACTGGCAGGCGACGACGAGACTTGTAAGCAACGACTCGGCCTTCAGTCCACAGCAGCGTGATTGAGACTCTTGTTTTGGCAGGAGAAGGGCGGAGGGACCAAGGTGGGAACGTGCGCGTCCGCGGACACCGTTTGCTGACTCGATTGTACTCCTTGTGCTCGCTGCGCCAGCAACCCTGGCCGTCAAAGCTTTCCAGGCCCTCTGGATCGCCAACCGCAAGAGTCGGAAGCATCAGCGGCACTATATCGAGCAGGTGCGATCGCTATTTCACTAGCTGGTTGCTTGTATGCAGCCTTGATCGGCAAAGTCGTCGCGGTCGGCAGGATTGGACGACCAGAGCTAACTTGTACCCACTGTCGTGTGTCTGATGCCGATCGGCTGTATCCCTACATCTGTACCCATGGGTGCATCTCATACTACTCCATGATCTGGCCTGAACGCACCAGTTGCACAAGCATCTGGTCAGTGCAGCCGCCGGATCAGTGTCGAAGGACGAGATTGTCGACTCGATCCACGCCATCTTCAAGGACATGACCGGGACCGCCCTTTCCAGCGCGCTCGCTGAGCACAAGGATGAGATTGACGCCTACATGAGCCAGATCCACGAGTTCCAGTCCAAGTTTGGACTGTCGCGCAAGGGCGGTATGTTCTTGAATGGAAAGTATATCGACCTGGACGAGGTAAGCAGCACCGCCAGTTGCGAGCCGGCTCGGGGGCATCGTTGACTCGAGAATGACTTTATTCATTTGTCCTCCTTCGCCTCTGATCGCTCTCCGCCCCCATCTACAGTCCTACCAGCAGGCCATGATGCAGGCGTATTTTACCCAGCTCGAGTGGCTGACCCAACAGGTTCGTTTCCCTCTCAATGTTGCACGGCGTCGGCATCGATGTTCTTGACCTTGTCCAAGCGTGCCGCACCGCTCTAGCCCCTCATCTTGTCCGGTGCAGGGCTGACGCTTCGCATGTGGCCATGTAGATCTACACCCGCCAAGTGAGCGACAGCACAAAGTCTCTGTACAACTTCTTCCTGGGCCTCCCCGGCGTCTTCAAGCGGCGCAACCCATACATCTTCACCTCCGAGGCGCATCCGCTCCGAATGGTGAACCTGATGGGTCTCAAATCCGAAGAGCACACCAATCGCTTCGATAAGCTTGTCTATCTTACCGGCGTCGAGGCGCCTCAAGCTGACGACAGTGCTGAACAGCCCGAAGCCAAGGCCCCGAGCAAGAGTGGTAGCGATGTCTCCCTTGTGATCATCTCTGATCTGGAGTCTCAGGATGGAGTTGACTTGGCTCTCGAAGCACTGGAATATGTGGTAATGACTCGTTAGAACCGGTACTGCCGCTCCCGCTCAAGCCAGTTGCTGGCATTTCTCTGGCTGGGGATCCGATTTGCTCCGTTGTCTGGTCTGCTCGCCTTGATTGCTCACGACGATTTGCATCGACTCTGCCCCGTTGCGCTTGCTCTCAGCGCGGTGCACCCGACGTCCGCGTCAGCTTCGTTCACAACCCTCGGCAGCCCACCAAGGTACTCAACATCAATCAGGCTCTTGGCCGTCACGACGGAGGCGCGCTGGAGCGTATCAACCATGCCAGCGAGATTCTCAAGCTTGGTCTGGCCTCGATTCGCGCCGACCACGATGACGCCGTGCCTTTGCTCAGCCAGAGCTTTGTGACGGAGGAGTTGGGCCTGAACTCTGGCGATCGCGCCATCCTGATTAACGGTCGAGTAAGTGTTGCTGAGAGAAGCCAATGGCCGGGACGAGTCTGTTTGTGGCTGCCTCAAGAGACAGCTAATCTGCCGGGTCCAGTATCCCGGGCAGCCAATCTCGGCATGCATTGGTTTGCCATACCCTGCCTTCGTTTCTGATGCGCCTTCATTGGATGCTCTAGGTGGTCGGACCGCTCGCTCCCCAGTTCCAGTTCGCGGCCGAGGACTTCAAGACCCTAGTCCAGGCCGAGCTCCAGCAGCGCATCGGCACGGTTTCCAAGAAAGTCCGTGGGATCCTGGGCGATAGCAGACCTGCGTAAGCAATGATACGGGTCTGGCTCCTGCCGTCCCTTTGCACCATGATGGAAATGCAGCTTGGACTTTCTCGCAAGCGCCAATGACTCACCAGATCGTCGCCTCGCTTTGCATTCTGTCGATCGATACGCGGTTGCGTGACTCTGCAGTGATGAAATCTCGTCGATCATCCAGAAAGTGACATCCCTGGCTGGCGCTGTTGCTGCCGAGCCCGCCGGACTCTCCGCCACAGTGCAAGATCGGGCCTCGGCTGGAATTCTGGTCCAGTGGAAGGACAATCACTCGTATGTATCTCTCGCCCATCAGGTGGGGATGGTGTGCCTCTGCAGCGTCGCTGACACTTTCTCCGTTGTGACTCGCTCGCGCGTGGCTGCCTCAGTGCCTTCCAAGTCGGAGATGCCGATTCTGCCTCAATCCACATTATTGCGGTCTTGGATCCGGTCAGCAAGGAGGCCCAGAAGGTCTCGTCGATCCTGAGCGTGCTCTCCAAGCTCGGCGGGATTCACATCAAGGTCCGGATGAACCCGCAGCTTAAGCTTGTGGATGTGCCCCTGATCCGATTCTACCGCTACGTACTCTCGCCCGAGCCTGCTTTTGACGACTCTGGCGCCGTCGCCAGGGTCTCGGCAGAGTTCTTCAACATGCCTGTGGATCCCCTGCTCACGCTTGGCATGGACGTTCCCGGGGCCTGGCTTGTCACCGCCGTGGAGTCTGTCCACGACCTCGATAACATCAAGCTCTCCAAAGCCAGCTCGGTCGAGGCCACCTTTGAGCTCGCGCATATCCTGACCGAGGGCCACGCGCGGGAGATTCCTGGAAATCGCCCGCCCCGTGGCCTGCAGTTTATCTTGGGAACCGAGTCGAGTCCGGCTATGGTCGACACCATCACCATGGCCAATCTGGGCTACCTGCAGTTCAAGGCCAACCCGGGTGTCTGGCGGCTGGGTCTCCGCGAGGGCCGCAGCCACGAGCTCTACACGATCGAGGGCGCCAGCACCAGCAGCACCTCGACCTCGACCGGAGCCAGTGACAAGAACGGCGTCGTCCAGGTCGTTCTCAATTCGTTCGAGGGCGTCACGATCTACCCTCGAGTGCGCAAGCTTCCAGGGAAGGAGAAGGAGGATGTTCTGCAGCCCGAGAAGCAGCCCGAGGCAAACACTGGCTTGTGGGCATCGCTCAAGTCGCGGTAAGTGGCATCGCGAGTCGATAGGCACAATGTGCAATGTGCAATGTGCAATGTGCAATGTGCAGTATGCAATGTGCAATGTGCAATGTGCAGTGTGCAGTGTGCAGTGTGCAGTGTGCAGTGTGCTTCGGTCATATTTCGCATCCCCAGCCCCTCCCCGCTGGAGTCGGTGATGGCATGACATCTGATCGGCTCGGTCCTGCATGGTACTCTCAGGGTCTTTGGCGCCCCCGCCAAGAACGCAACGACCATCAACGTCTTTTCGGTCGCCTCTGGTCATTTGTACGAGCGCTTCCTCGGCATCATGATGCTCAGCGTCGTCCAGCAGACACAGAGTCCCGTCAAGTTCTGGCTGATCGAGAACTTTTTGTCTCCAAAGTTCAAGGTAGCATTTGCGACTCTGTTTGAGCGAGCGAAGCACATCATGGTCTTGGAAGATGCAGCATGATGCAGTGTCGCTTTTGTGGATCCTGCATGGTGGAGGGTGGACTGCATATCGAATATCGAATCCATGGTTGGTTGCGATGCTCATCAGCTTCGACATTCACTCCTACCTCCCGTCGCACTTGCGCTATCCGACAATCAGAACTTCCTGCCTCATCTCGCGCGAGAGCACAAGTTCGATTACGAACTGGTGACATGTGAGTGTTCGTCCAGACAGTCGCTGTTGTTGCACCCCCCCCCTCAACGCTTTGCTGCGAGTGCACCGATCCGACGGTGCTGCAATCCCGGCCCTCCGAGCTGCAGCATTTGGTAGCCAATAACTCATCCTGGCCGCACGTCCCCTTAGACAAGTGGCCCCACTGGCTCCGAGCGCAATCCGAGAAGCAGCGCACGATCTGGGGGTGAGTCGATGGATTGTGTGGCTGGTCTGAAGGTGTGCTGTCTCGGAAGCATCCGCGACACTCGCCTATCCCGACTAAATCCGTCTTTCTATCGCCCTCCCATGCCCGGCACCGCACAAGATACAAGATCCTGTTCCTGGATGTCCTCTTCCCCCTGAGTCTCGACAGAGTCATCTTTGTGGACGCTGATCAGGTATAGCCGCTGTCGGTGTGGTGTATGTCTCGTTTGCAATGGGTGATACTGCCAGGTCGCTGAGCTGCCTCTTTGGTTGTGTTGCTAGGTGGTGCGAACAGATCTCAAGGAGCTCGTCGAACTCGATATGAACGGCGCCCCGTACGGCTACACCCCCTTCTGCGACAGCCGCAAGGAGATGGATGGCTTCCGGTTCTGGAAGCACGGCTACTGGCAAACGCATCTGCAGGGCCTGCCTTACCACATCAGTGCCCTCTACGTCGTCGACCTGGTGCGCTTCCGCGAGATGGCGGCGGGCGACCGCCTGCGCCAGCAGTACCAGATGCTCAGCGCCGACCCCAACTCCCTTGCCAATCTGGACCAGGATCTGCCCAACAGCATGGTCCACCAGATTCCGATCTATTCTCTGCCTCAGGAGTGGTAAGCTTGAGTGATTCGGCCGGCGATATGTGGGATGCAAGTGCATGTCGGTGGCAGGAGCCTGCTGGGCTGCCGTTGTGTGAGAGCAGACTTCGGGGTTCTGACCCATATGCTCGAGTTTGCTGACGATTCCGTCGGCTTGCTAACAACTGTCTGTTTGACTGCAGGCTTTGGTGTGAGACCTGGTGCAGCGACGAACAGCTCAAGACGGCCAAGACCATCGATCTGGTGAGTGTTTGGCATCGACGTCACGGGCGATGTGTTGGCCGACCACGACGGCTCTCCAGACATGGCCGAGGCAGCAAAGCCGACGCAAATGATGCACCTTGATGCACCATGGCCGTTTTGCGGTGCTGTTCTAATCCGACGTGTGAATCTGTAACCGCCAGTGCAACAACCCGCTGACCAAGGAGCCCAAGCTCGAGCGAGCCCGCCGGATCCTGCCAGAGTGGGAGGGCCTTGACGAACAGGTGCATGCAGTCGAAACCAAGGTTGCGACTGCACAGCAGGACGGCGGCGGTGGCAAGTTCAAGGACGAGCTGTAGGCAGACCCGATTCTCTTTGAGTTGGTTGGTTGGTTGGTTGGTTGGTTGGTATGCGACGGCTCGTCCGTTTGCAGTACAGCCAGCTCCGCTTTCCTCTGGGATCAATAGAACTCGCACCAGCGACTCTATCTGCTGCTGCTCGTGCACGGCAAAGTGATAGCGGACGTGGATGCCGTCGACATGCCGGGCTTGCCCTGCATTCCCATGCCAGATGCAGCATGGTTCTGCGGATTGCAGCGACAGCGCGTGCTGCGGAACCGGGGTTTGAGCGGATCGGCACCGACCTGGAAGCGCCTGCCCCCACTCCGTATCGCCAGGCACGCCCTATCTGCTCGTGATCAAGCTTGTCGCTGCAGCAGATCCGAGGCAAAGGCCTCCCAGAAACGAGCACAAGCTCCCCTCCCCTGACACAAGCGAGGGACAGGCTGGGAGCACAGCATCACATGCGCTGTCGAGACGATGCAGAGCAGGGTTTCGGCTGCAGCAACGCACTGAGGCGTGGTGCGCTCCAAGGACATCTGTATAAGATGGACGCCAGGCGCAGGATGCTGCAGCCGCTGATGCCGATCGACGACAGCAGGTGGATGCAGAGCCATGAGGGAGGGGGAGCATGTCTGTTTCTGCAAGACACGGCTGGCACGCACTGCGGCCGCACCACACGCAATATTCCCGCGAGCGCAACACAAGCACCGAGGACAGGAGGCGAAAACCTTGAGCCGCAACAGCTTCCCGACGAACCCAGAAAGCGAATGCTGAGCAGCAGGCACAAGGATGCGATCGCTCCGCCTTTCTTTTTCTTTGTTGGCGGGAGGGGGTGCGCCACCGCCGCATGAGCACCGACAAGTTCGCGTGGGCAGCGACGATCTCTGGCAGCGAGCACGGACAACAGAACGGGCAGAGGCGCACCGTGGCGACCCGGGGGGTGGGAAGGGTGGAAGGATGGGAGGCGGAAGCCGCCGACGGACAGATGCCCGAGCATGGGGTCGGCCTGTAGCCACATGAATCGCAGCGAGCGACGATCGCCTGATGCGCAACGGCAGCAGAGGCAAGAGCGGCAACCGCCCATGCAGCCAGCCGAGTCAGGCGCACAGAATGCAGCGAGGAATGCCGCGGGCTGGGCGATTGCCCCGGGCATCAGCAACAACAGCAGCAGCAACAGCAGCAGCAACACCAGGCGGCTGGTAGTCGGCTGCCGCTGCCGCCAGTGCGCTTTCGCTTTGCATCCATCTGCTTTCTGCATTTGCCGGCAAGGCAGATGCAGGAGCAGGACCTGACCCCTGTGGACTGGCCGGCTGAGCCAGTGGGGGGGGGGACGAGGCGGCAGCCAAAGCAGAAAGGCGCTGCAGCCCGACCAAAGCCGACAGGACCGAGGCCAAGCCGGAGGCCGAGCGGGAGGCCGAGCTCGACAGGGAGGCAGGACGGCGGCGAGACGGACACGTTCGAAGGATTGCTTATCGCCCGAGGGGGGGGACGACGGAGAGCGCAATCGGTCTCCACCACACCCGCCACCCGCGGACACGGATAGACGGTGCTCCTGCGGCTTCGACTGCCGGCATAACTGGCTGGTGGTTCCAGCTGGAACCCGGTGGTGGCGGCCTGATGCGGTGGGCAGCGCAGACGCCCGGCGATGCTCGCACCAGACGGCCGCAGAGCAGTGGCGCGCCAGCGACAAGCACCCTGTGGTGCACACCAACCCACCGGCGGTTCACACGCACCTCAAGGCCTGCAACAAGCGCAATTCGCACTTCCATTTGCACCGACACTCGCATTTGCACCGACACTCGCACCGCCCGGCCAGGTGGCGGCCGCCCGCGCTGGTCGCACCGGCCAGGAGTGGCAGCCGCCTGCCCCGTCGCTGGCCCAATCGATCTCGGGTCTGTATGGAGGAGCGCTTGTCGTATCGCCGCAAGCTCAGCAGGCTCGTCGGCCGTTGCCCATTTATAACGGATGCTCGCTGCGGGCCTGCGCCGCCTCGTCTTTCCCCGACCGTCTCTCGATCTGCCTCGGCCCTCCAACCTCCCCCTCTCGCCCGTGCTTGGCCGGCGCTTTCCTCTTTCTCTTCAGCAATGGGCTCTCCGATTGCGTTCCTGGCCCGGTCGGTGGTTTCCAACTTCAAGGACCGGGTCCGTCCCCACAAAACCGAGCCGCTCGAGCTTGTTCTGCGGCCAGCCGACGGCAGCGACCAGTCGCCGATACCTGCAGTGCACGACCACGACCAGACCGTCTGCATCAAGCAGGCGCCAATCCCTGCGAGTCCCCGACCTTCTCACAGCCTGCCTATGCGGCCCACGAAGCTGCGTCGCGGCTCGGACAAGAAGGCGCCGATGGACAGCAAGTCCAGTAAGTCGCCTTTCTCTTTTGCGGTGTGTCTGAGGAAAGAAAAGATGCGTGGGATCCCTCCATGTGCGATCCCTCCATGTGCGATCCCTGCGTGTGAGATTCTCCGTGTCTGTTCATGCACATCCGCCACGCTTGCGTGTCGGGGCTTGAAAAGGAGCACACCCCTCCCTCGGAGTGCCCCAGGCATGATCAAAAGTGCCGCGGCCGATATCGTGGTGGTTTCGGGGCCTCGGTGTTGCTCAACCTTCCTTTCTAATGGCAATGCTCTCTGCCTTTGCAGCACCTCCTTACAAAGAGGACATCAAGTACAAGTACGAGGCGCCCACCACCATCGCGGATGAGCCCCTCGAAGTCACCCTCGTTGCCGGCACCATCACCATCGCTCCGCTACCACCCGTTTGCTTCGATCCGTCCCTCAGCTTTGAATCGGCTCTCGAGCTGCTCAGGAGGCTTCCCATCCAGCGACTGACCGACCACAGCATGACGCCCTTCACCGATGCGGCCACTGGTCTGCCTCGTCTGCGACTGGACTACGAAGCCTGCATCTACATCCTATCAGCCCTGAAGCTCGAACGGAGCAGCACACCCTTTCGCAACCAGGCCCTCATCTGGCGGCTCAGATCGCGCATGCTCGTTGCCGATCCGACCATCGATGCCGCTGTCCAGCTGTCGCAAGAAGTGTTCAAGGTGTGGCCGCATCTGCAGTCGTATTTCCCACGCAACATCAGCAGGACGCTAGAACTGAATGCCGCCGATGAAGTTCACTCAACGCCATTACTGGTGGCCTCGGTACGGCACCGCCAGAGCAACCGCATGTCCTCGCCGCTGTCACAGCCGCCAGATGAGTCGATCGAGGACAGAATCCTGCAGGAAGTGTCGTGCAAACTCTCACTCCTGATGGGCGACGAGGCCACCCTGCCAGCCGAGAAGCAGCCCAGCAACCCCAGTCCGTCGTCCACACCCCCGCCCCAGCCTCCAGCAAGCAAGCCTGGAATGTGGGCCCATTTTGGTCGAAACCGACACCTGTGAACCCTCCCCGGACGGGTCCATACATCCAGGATGACGGCGATGCTCTGGCCTGTCGAAAGGACCATCGATCGAAAAACTACCACTGTCGAGCAGGCTTCTCGTACATCTCTATCCTCTGTCCTCTCCGGGAGAGCCACAAAGAAAAAAAACGAAACCCCCCCCCAAAGCATATCCAGCCAAACCTGCGACCCTTATCTTGCTCACGGAGTGGGCTTGACTCTTCTCTAGGATACATCTCATATCTGCAACCCTTCAGCCCGCTGCTCCCGTCCCCATCCGATCCCGTACTGGTGATTAATCTGGTTGCTCGGCTCAGCCGTTCCGGCTCCATGGCCCAGATCCCCTCCTCTGCTTTGGCCTATCACCGCCACCTTTTTTTCTCTCTCTTGACTTTTCTTTCCTTTTTTTTTTTCCTTTCTTTTTGGTTTCGGTGGCTGTTTTCATCTTTCACAATGCTTGCTTGGGCGGGCTTGACCTGCCCACATGTTCTTGGCCGGTCCTGACACGGCCACTCCTCCCTCGGTTGTCTTGGTTTCTGTTCCGCATCCATGTTCTATATATATTCGGGACCCGCTCCAGCAATATCGCTATGCGACATCGGAGCGGTCGTGTCTCGCTTGTCAAATACAGCCTCATTTCAATGACATATGGCGAGAACGCGACACACCCACCCGTTGACCGTCTTCGGATACCGCCGATGCCAGCCACCAAAACTCAGCAGAGCAGAGCCACCGTCGTGGACATGGATATCTCAGCGAGGGCACATGCGGCACACACCGCCGCACGCTTTTGTCCATTCATGGCGGTCGGCCGGCTGAACCTGCTCATCCATGGCGACGCGCCCAGCGAGCAGCCGATCCACCGTGTGCGACTCGGCGTGTGCCTGCCACAAACAAACGCGACGCGCGGCACTCTGTCCAACGACACCCGCGTCTGTGCAACCAGAGCGCGCCAGCCACTCCAGCCACTCCAGCCAGCCTGGATCGATCCGAGATCGGTCCCGGCTTCTCTCCTTGGCATCGGCCTGGCTTTCGTTGTCGGGTCCAGCATCCCCTGGCGTCTCCAGCATCCCCTGGTGAGCCCAGCATATCCCGGCGTCTCCAGCGTCCAGGACACTCAAGTGCGCACGATCGTCGACATGGAGGAGCGCTTTGCAGTTTCGTCCGAGTCTCAGCCGGCCCCGCCGCAGACCCGCTCGCTCAAGGAGATGTACAAGGAGGCCTTCCGTCTCGCAAACATGGCCGTCGCTGCCGATCAGGCTGGCGATATGGGTTTGGCGACGACCTTGTACAAGGAGACTGTCGAGGTGGGCATGCGGACGGCATCTGGATGAACATGGCGCTTCTGTGTTTGAGCGGTGCCGGTCAACCTGGGCAATCAGAGCAGCGGCGATCCAGGCCGCACATCTCTCCCATCCAACCAAGACCATGACCAAGACCGTTGCCATGACCAAGATCATGGCCATGATCATGCATGCCTTCCACAACTCACATATCGACCATGCCGCGCTCTGTTCCGCCCATCCGACTTGACGCCAAATCAATTATAATCAATCGACGCTCTTGTCCCAGCTTCTCATCGAGATCTACGAAGGTAATCGCTGGGCTTGACATTGGATGGCATGGTGTCGCCGCTCACCCCCCGATTGAGGGCGGCTTTCCAGTCGCTGACCTTGGACCCGGCCGACAGGAGAAAAGCCCGAGGACAAGAAACAAAAGGCTCTGTCGAGGGCAAACGAGTACGTCTCGAGGCTCGAGACTCTCAAGAGCATGGGGAAATGGACCAAGAGCAGACCCTCGGCCACGCCGCTCGAGCACATCTGCCAGCAAGCGCAGGTAGGCAACCGGACGACATTCAACTCGCTCACGGCCGGCGCCCATTTCTGCATCGCAGGGTCGTAGCCGCTCGCTCGCTCGCTCGCCATTGAGATCCTTTGTTTGTTCATTCATCTCTCTGGCCTACCCATGTTCAGTTTGCTTACGAGCAAGCCACGGAGCTGGACCAGTCCGAGAGCTTTGACGAAGCCGAGCAGTCGTACCTGGTCGCCATACAGATATACCAGAAGGCAATCGAGAGTACGTGCCATGTATTTCGACAGCAGACTTGCATCCACCGCATGGATGTTCAGCTGCCTGTGTTGCTTGCTGCAGGGGATTGCCACTGTCCCGAACCCGTTGCATCTCAGAGTTTGTTCTGCGGGAAGCGTGCACTCCCCCCCCCTCCGACCTGTGTCCGTCAATCCCCATTTCAGCTGATCGGTCCTTGATTCCTGTTGATTGCAGTGGGCCCCGACAGTCCTGTCCTGAGTGATTTAGTCAAGCGGCTCGAGAATCTCCAGAAACGAGCCGCCGAGCTGGCACTGAACCGCGTTGTGGTCGATCGTAAGTCGGATAGTGCACCATGATCAGCCGGATTCCCTTACTTCCTACTGCTTTTGCGCCGGAAGCCTGATTCCAACACGATCGCATGCTAACGACCCGCAATCTGGACCAGGCCTGGGCTCGCTGATGGTCTCCACCACCCTGCCGGTATCTCGGCATGCACCGCCGGGGAGTGAAGGCCCAACTCGCCTCTCCGAAGCCGAGTTGGAGGTCATCAAGGGCTCGTCCGTAGTCAACGGCCGGATCTATCCGCCCTGGCTCGAGACCGACAAAAAGGAACGCTTTGCCTTTTCCAGGGCTTTCGAGGACCCCGACGGCCTCCTGGCCATGTCGGATCAGCAGATCGACAAAGCCGCGGTCTGGAAACGACCGGCCGAGTTCATGTCCAAGCCGACGATCTTCTCGTTCATCTCCGGCACGACCCTCATCCAGGTATACAGCCCCTGTGTGTGTGTGGAGTCCTTTGGCTGGATGTGGTGTGGTGTGGCTCTGACTGTGGTTGAGGTGTGGTCTAACCTCTCTTGCCTATTTGTGCACACCGCGGGTGGACAGGACACCATCACGGACTGCTCATTTGTGTCCTCGCTCAGTGTCGCTGCCAATTACGAGCGCAACTTCAAGGAAAAGGTATCAGTATCGTGAAGCAAGCGAATCGGAACCTTGCCCCGGCTTGGTAGGATGCCACGACTCCCACCTAACCGCCCCTACTTGTTGTTGCCCAATCGACCCATGTCGCCGCTCGACATGTGCCGTCCAGCTCATCACCAGCTGCATCTTCCCACAAGATAAAGACGGGAGACCCATCTACAATCCCTCTGGCAAGTATCTCATCCGACTGAGATTCAATGGCGTCGAAAGAAAGGTAACGCTGAATAACAGAATGTCTCCTGCAGGCCTCAATGGTCGCCGCGGCCGTCAATTAGGTTCGCCCCCACACTCCCAAACACAATCTCTGACGCTAGTGTTATCCGCCATTTAGATAGGTATGGTGCCCCTTGACTTCGCTGCTATTGCCGATCAAATCTCGAGTGCCAACGCGGCGTGAGAACATGCCAAAAATCCAACCCCGTATCGCCCTGCGAACTTTACAGTTGTGGACGATCTTCTACCTGTCGTCGGTGACAGTAAGTACTGTCTGCGTGTTGGGCACCGTTGCGCGCCGCTCGTCGCCGATTTCGGCTCTGCTTTTGGCGGTTCGTGAGAGATGGCTTCGACGTGCGCTGATGCGCCAACGCATATGGGTTGCGATCTCAATAGGTGCGCTGGCGTGCACGTACTCGACAAACAAGAACGAGCTGTGGGCCAGCCTGATCGAGAAGGCCGTAAGTACACCGGCAATATCCGAAACAGGATATGTGGGGGGGGGAGAATGGAGTGTTCCGTGCGGATGAACACTACTGCCTCGGCCTTGCTCACACATGAACGCCCTCAACAATCCTTGTGTCGATGCGACAGTACATGAAGCTCGCTGGTGGATATACCTTCCCAGGATCGTAAGTGCTTTCTCGTCCGCCACGAGCACCGATAGATGCCCAGGAGAAGGCTTGTCATTTGAGAATTCGGTACGGACACTGATTTCCATTTAACACCTGTATGTGTTTCTGCTGGCACAGCAACTCGGGCATCGACCTCTATGGTATAATCGCGGCACCTGGACTGCTTGACTGCTAGGCGCGACAGACTACTACAGAATCATGCGATGCAGGTTCATAAGATCGCAACTCACTCTCGCCTACGAATCCACTGCACAAATGAAATTCCCTACCCCGTAGCTCTGACCGGCTGGACGCCAGAGCATCTCTTTATCAACGAGTGAGTAGCGACGTTTGCAGTATCGAGTCCACCCCTTATCATGGCGACTTCAATCAGGATCGATATGCGAGCTTGGTGCTGTGGAAGGTTGCTGGCTTCGTCTCTCCCTGACTCACCCCTCCTGCGTCTGCATACGCTTCTTGCCGCTGCTCGTTTTACCACAGTGCTTCATTCGACCATGAGAAGCAGTGGAAGGCCCTCTACAATGGCCATGACAAGGGCAACATCCTTGTGACCATTGCCACGGTATGTGTGATCGTCGTGCTCAGTCGCTCGGGCACATCTAGCGCTCGTGGAGCATCGGCACCGGCGCCGGAACTGGGCAGCTACGCCAACTCATGCTGCGATCTGGATCCTCATCAATCAAGGGAACCTACACCGAAGAACACGATACCATGGGGCTCGTTCCCGCGCACGCTTATGCTGGTGAGGGCCAACACTTCAGCAATCCATGAACGAGCAATTTTGCCCCATGTCCCATGATCTTGACTGATATCGAATCTTCCCTGGCGGGAATGCACCAAAGTCTAGTTCTCAAGATCAAAGAAGTGCTCGGCCACCGCCTGCTCCAGGTGAGCACCACAGATTGCTGCTGGACGAGTTTCACCGACTCCATAAAAGCATTCTGACAAGCTAAACTCTACGTCAGGTCAAAAACCCATGGAGCCACAAGCGATGGAAAGGTATTTCCCGAGCACCAGCCGTGTCCGGATGTGCTGTGGTTTGGTCATGAGCGAGATCCACCGTTGCTGTTTGACACGGTTTAGTGTCGATGGGGAGAGGGATTCTATCGGCGCACATTCCCTCCGAAAAGGTTCGTCCAGTCCAGCCAACACCCCTTTGCTGCTTCATGCTCCGTGTCCAGGACCCTTCTCGCATATGGACCATGTCCGCTGGACCGACGATCTCAAGCACGCCCTCAACTACGACCAGCTCGGTGCACGTCAGATCGATGACGGGCTGTTCTGGATCGACTTTGAGTCGGTGTGCCGATACTTTGAGTGTATCCACATCAACTGGTATGGGAGCCACTGGAGCAGTTTTGCCGCAGCCTTGCCGCAGCAAGCGAAAGCATGGCAGGGCATGGGCGTGAGCTTTCGGGCGGACAGTCATTCTTCCCCTTGGCTCATTGCGCTTTTGTCTTTGGCAGGAATCCCAAGCTCTATGCCTACAAGCATAGCACCCATTTGTAAGCGCCTGTGGGCCTGATGTGGGACTCGTGTGTATAACGGTGTGCCAGAGTCGCTGTGGCAGCTTCCCTCTCTCCCCTCCCCACTCCACTAACGCATCGATACCACACTCTTCATCAGCACATGGTCTCTCGGCCAGGGCCCGTACCGAGACCGGTACAATCTGGGTGTGTTCTTGCGCATTTCTTGACACGCCATCAGCCTGATTCACAATCGGCTTGTTCTGGATGGCCCTGTACTCACAGGCTCTAAGGGGGCCAGAGTCCTCATCCTTGTTTTCAACTGACGTGCTTGCTCATGTTGGCTCCTCTACGCTTGGACAGCCCTGAATCCGCAGTACTGCCGTAAGTATCCCCCCCATGTCGGCAGAGGTGTCGGCCATATTGCTCCTCATCGAGTACTGCGCCTTGATACTCGTTCGCTGATATCAATGTCCGGCCTGACGATAGTCAAAGTCAACAACTCTACTACCGAGCCTGTGGAGGTTCTCATTCTCCTCACCAAGCACGTCACTCGCTTGGTACGTTGACCCTCCCTTATCGTCCAACGAAGTTCCATGCCCAAATCCTCGATGCTTGCTCGGCAAACGCTCGACAAACGCTTGACCCTGCCGTATGTTGACTGTGATACCTGGGCGACAGGAGGACAACACCGACTTTATCGCTGCCCATGTGTTCGGCAACGGCAAGAAGAAGCGCATCTACTATCCATCCAATACGGTGCACAAGGGCGTGTATATGAACAGCCCGCACAATCTGGTAAGGGGCGCGGAGTACCGAATGGACAGTGGTACACGACCGCCCCACGCTGCATTGGTTTCGAGGACGGTGCCGTCATCATTGGCGATGCCACGTAGAGCCGAAGGACCAAGCCTGATGCCGCCCACACTCTCGGCCGGGATTGGATAGGTCCGCCTTATGATCAATCCAGGCCCGCACGCCTATGGAATCGTCATTTCACAGCACCGCCAGACGCAGGCCCTCAGCTTCAGCCTGAAGGTCCAGAGCCTCTTGCCGTTCTCGATGACGACCATCTCCGACCCTCCGGGCACGCTGGAGCAGCAGGTGACCGGTAACTGGGAGGACGAGAATGCCGGCGGATCGATCAGCCACTGGACACACATGAACAATCCCAACTACCGCGTCTCGATTCCTGAAGCCACCTCGATGGTGGTGATGCTGGAAGGGCCAAACGACGTCCCGATCAACATCAAGATCCTGCGTGGAGGGCAGCGAGCGGCGCAGTAAGTCAGGTTTCCGACGATGAATGGCCAATAAGAGAATGCGGCGCTGACGATTCGCATTCCTCCTGCCCACAGCATCACGAGCTCCAGCGACATTGTTGTGTCGTCTGGCGACTACCGCCATGGATTCTGCTACCTTGAGCTTGCAAACATCAACGGTGAGTGCCGGTTGCCCCTGCATTATTGTGCAGATTCTGTTGGTTCTGAACCTTGGCCCGATTGAGCACCCATATCTGCGATCCACCAGGGGGCCAGCAACGCTCCGTGGATGTTCGAGCAATGATCTGGCAACGCAGGCTCATCAACAACCTCGCCGACATACAGCGGGCGAGTACACCCTCATTCCGTCAACCTTTTCGCCGGGACAAAAGGGGCTCTACGTGCTCACGTTCAAGACCAAATGCCCGTTGACGATCACGCCGATCCCGCTCGAGGGCCATGTAGGTGCCGGAGCGAGAGGAAGCGGCATCGGCACCTGGGCCGCTTCGCTGCTCCTGCTGCTTTTGTTGGCCTTGTCGCTCTGGCCAGACATATGGTTCGCAGACAAAGTTGCCTCTGTCACATATCTGCCTGACGATGCACTGTCACTCCCTTTGCCAGGGCATGATCAAGCGAGTGTTCAAGTCTCAATGGTAAGTCCCGGAACGCCGGTCCTCTGTCATACCGAACAACTCGGACTGACAACAGCGTCCGGGCCTGGTGTCGCCATGCAGGATCCCCGATGTCAACGCCGGAGGCAACTCACAGAGCCCCAACTATCACAAGAACCCAAAGCTCATTTTGCGGGCCACGAAGCCAATGATGTTCAAGTGAGTGTGCGGGGCGTGGGAAGGCTGTGGACGGACGCCAAGCACGGGTCCTGCTCAGCCAAGGCAGTCCATACAATCGATGCAACCGCCCGACCAGCGCCGTCTGCCCGCCTGGGTCTGGTGGCTCATTCACAGGCTCTTGCCAATCCACCCGATTTGTTGGGCAGGACTCGACTCATCGTCCCAAACGGCAAGCCGCCGCTGCCATGGATCAACGCCGCTGTGTTTGTCCGCGACCGACAGGCCGAGCATGGCCTGGGAGCTGAGATCGCCAACTCGGGCCCGTACGCCCAGCTCGCCCAGGGCGTGTCGATGCACTTTGCCGTCCCAGCCAGCCAACACGGTGGGTATCTGGCTGCTCGCATGTGGCTGATCGCATGTGGCTGGCCCAGCGCACGAGGACATTGCCCCGCACACCCATGAGACCCTCCAGACCACCGAAAGCTACTGACGCTGCACTCGGATTCGCCGAAAATCCCACCTTCCCTCCCCACCCACAGAATGCATCGTTCTCTTTGCGACATGGGAGCCGCAGGCATCGCCGTTCGAGTGGTGGGTTTACACCGACAGCGACGAGTACGAGATTGTCGAAGTTCGATAGAACGTTCCGGCTGCAACAAGGTGGGCTTGCCCTGTTGTACTCTGGTGCGACTGTGCAGACCGCGGTGGCAGCACGGCACAAGACGATGGCCGTGGACGCAAACGCCGCTTGGTGGCCGTGGCGCTTGTTGGTTCTGGCAAAACTGGGCGGGGGGGTATTGTGCTGAAGAAGAAGAAAACATTGAACTGCAGCGCAACACGACCGAATCGAGAGCGAGCGAGCATAGAGTGCTGGAGGAGGAGGAGCGAGAGACCCGGCATAAATGCATCGATCAAAGTGCAATTCACACCGAATATCATCCGTAACAACACACCGAATATCATCTGCGACGATACAGTCGACACACGGTTGACTGCCAACAAAGCGCAATTTGCTCGCGCTGTTTGTTTGCCCCCCCGCCCGCTGCCCTGTGCCTCGGCCGCTTTCGTTGTGGCCGGTTTTCGGCTTGGGCAATCGCCTGTCCCGCCTCTCTTCCCTCTGCGCTTCCGTCGCCGTTGATCGACATCGACATCTGCATCGACATCTGCATCTGCATTTGCATTTGCATTTGCGTCGGCATCTGCATTGCGTCGTATCCGCATCCGCATTCCTGCCGGTATCCGTCGGCCAAGGCGCCTCACCCCGTCGTTCCACCGCCCACAATCCACACCGGCCCTCCAATCTGCCCTGGCGCCTCTCCAAGCCGTTAAGGTTTTACTCCCCCGTGCACGCTCTGCCACCCATCCCTCGCTCTTGCCCATGCCCAACATCATCACGACGTTCATCAAGACGCTCTCGTCGAGGTCGGCGAGGTCCAAAGGCTCAGCCGCCTCCCGAACCTCGCCCGTTGGCTCGGCCGAGGCCGCCCAGAGCCAGGGCGCCGTCGTCCGGAAGATCTCGGCCCCCAAGAAGCGTCGAGTCAGCTTCTCCAAGGTCTCGTCCTCGCAGTCGTCCCAGGTCCGTCGCCGCCGCTCGGTTTCCAAGCAGAGCGACGACACCCTCGTCGACTCCCAGAAGCTGCCCATCGCCTCGCCATGCGTCGATTCCGACCTTGAGGACTTTCGGTTCTTGCATCCGTCGTCGTTCGACATCCATCTCGCCGCGATCGAGGGCATCCATGTCTCGTTCGTGGAGGCCATCAACATCCTGCTTGCCCAAGTCGCCAGAAGCAAGCAGCGCCGCCGCGAGCTGCCACCGCCGCCGCAGCCCTACTACGAGCCCATCTCTGGCTACATTCGCATGCGCATCGATGAGGAGGTGTTGGTCTATCTCCTCATCGAGCGCAAAATCTCCCGGCAGATTCCGCTGCTGCACCAAGTCTTGCTCTCTGACCTCGTCAACCAGATGGTTGCTGCGGACGCATCCATCGTCGAGACCCTGGAACGCCGCAAGGACATTTACCGTCTGTGGCCGCATCTGCGCCGTCACTTTCTCTGCGCCCCTGCTGTCCCGTCCGGGCCAGCCCAGTCAAGCGATTCTCTGGCACCAGGCACAGCCCGTCCGTCGGAGACGGTGCTGCCATCCCTCGCAGCGGTGTCTCCTTCGCCGCCTGTCCCGACAGCAACCTCTGCCCCAGAGTCGAGCCCGGCCGCGACCATCGCTGCCAAGCCATCTCCATCCAACGAATCCGTGGGCGGACCCATCTTCCAGTTGGCTCAGTCGATAAGGCAGCGAAGGTCGTCAAGGATTCCGTCGCCCCTGCGCAACGCTGCGTTTTCGGATGAGGAGCTGCTTCTGATTCAGTTGGTGGAACTGGAAAGCTGGTAATGAAGAGAGCCGGCCGACTGGGGAGCACCAAGATGCCGGCCCGATGGACATACTACCGGCACCCGTCAACAGCTGAACTCGATCCGGATCAGCACTGCATTCAACACTACATTCATATCCTCGCCGACATCACCCTCACCTGCACGCCATCGACATTCCTGGGTCGGATTGGTATTGTTCTGCCGACTGCCTGTTACCGGCCTGTCTGGGCTACCCATAGCACCACGGTCGACAAATGGCATCGACCGCCCTCACGAGGTCGTGGCCGCCAACCGCCCGCGGATTGACCCCGTATCGGGATCCGATAGCTCGGGCGGTGGCATTCGATTGCCCGGCGCTCCGCTCTCATCCGTTCTCGCAGACTCTCCGTCTCTGGACAAAGTCCGGGCCTGCGTGTTCTCGAAGCAGCCGATGGAAGAGCAGCTCCGTCGGCGCTACTGAGTATCACCATCATCCCTCCCTCCCTCCATCCCTCCGGCGGTTACTTCCTATTTTTTTCTTGCAAGCACATCTCATATTCCAATTTGCTCGTTCGATTCGATGTACACACACACACCCTGCCCCCAACTTGAATATCCCGGCCCGTTGTCGATTGTCTCAGGTGTGGTTTGTCTTGATCCCAAGTGAATGATTTTCGTCCTTGCCCCCTCATCGTCATGCTTGTCGCTGCCTTGATACCATTGAAGATGCGCATCGCACCAACCCCGATGTGCATCGGAGCAATACACTCGACATTTCCGCAAACACATGGGCGGTGCAACGGGTCGACACGATAGGTCGAGGTAATAGGTCAAGGCGATCGACCTCCAGTTTGAAGTGTGTTCTAGAGCGATTGCTAATCTCGACCCGACGAACCGGCAACGGCGGCATCGGGGACGACGCCATCGGGACCAAATATCCTTCGCAGCTGATCGATGTGGGCCGGCGAGATGCCGCAGCAGCCGCCTACGAATCCAACGAGCTCGTATCGCTGGGCCCACTCCGCCGCAAAGGCCGCATAGACGGCGGGTGTGATCGTCTGGCGTACATAGGCAGGCTCGGGGTTGTCGGCCATCGTCCATCCTTCGGGCACAGGCTCGAGGGCATTCGCAAAGGCTCCCAGGGCAATGCCACTCCCCCGCAGGCCGTCGGCGAGGTCGCTTCCGATCGAGTCAAAGGCGGCAGCGACGGACTCGGGTGTGCAGCAGTTGACCAGAATCGCTGCGAGGAAGCTCGGGGGTCCCCGAGGTCGCTCCAAACGGCCAAAGCCGCCTGGTCAAAGCTCTCGAGACTCCGTAGCTTGCCCTCTGTCTGGATGGTGAAGGAGGCCAGGACGGGCCGGGCGGGGATGTGTCCAAAGGCCTGGTCAAAGGCATCCAGAGCCATCGCCATTTCGCCAATGGACGAAATCGTCTCGATGACGAAGCCGTCGACAAAGGGCGAGAGCGCCTCGATGATCGACACATAGATCGGGATGCACTCCTCCGGGGCCCCGACGAGGTCGGAGCGGTAGCTCTCCATCAGCGGCGGCAGCGACCCATAGATCGCAACGGAGCGGTGCGCCGGCGACGAACGATAGTGGTTCTCACGAGCCTCGACGGCGAGTCGACCGGCGACAGCGACGTATCGAGGAATGTCCCTGGGATCAAAGGTGTTGCCGGGGGAGATGCCATAGTTGTTGACGGTGATGATGTCGGCACCGGCGCTCATGAAGGCCTCGTGAACCTTGCGGACCTGCGGGTGGTACTTTTCGTCGGCGATGCAGAGGCCCGACCAGAGGATGCGGCAGCGAGGGTCTTTGCTGGGATCGGTGCTGGGATCGATCAGGGGCACAGTGCGATTGTGGCCGAGCAGCTCCTCGCCGGTCCCTCCGTCCAGGATCCGGATCTTGCGCTGGACTGCGTTGAACATGGGGGTCGTTGGCGAAGATGGAGTTGGCGGGTGAAGTTGTTGATTGCGATGGTGAGTTGACACGATCGATGGATGCGCCGGTGAGATGGAGGGACGGATCGCGACGATCGACAGAGACGAAGTGAGTCAGTGATGATGATTTGGATCCGTGCAAATGATGAATTGAACCCTGCGAATGATTTGAATCCGTGCAATGATTTGAATCCGCGCGGACGCATGGCGCAATCGGGCTTGGTCGTCCTCCACATGTGCTTTCCCCCCCCTTGCTTTTCCTGTTTGTCCATCTCTCTCCCTCATCCGCTCAACCTCAGCATGTCCCAAACCTCTTCCAACCTCAAAGTCCTGATTGTCGGCGCCGGAGCCGTGGGCCAGGTTCGTCTCGTTCGTCGCTATGGGGGCAAGGCCATGGCTGTCTATCCTGAGCATCGACATGGATGACTTACCAGGGTTCTGCGGCTCTTCTTCCCCCCCCCCTCCACAAGATCTATGGACACCATCTGCACCTCGGTGGCGCCAACGTCCACTTCCTCGTCCGGGACTATCAGGCAGAAGGATTCCGCACCAAGCCGATGCGACTGCATCGCATCCGTGCTCCTGGGGAGGGCCTCTTTTCCAAGAAGGAGACCAAGACAACGCTCCTGGCCTTGCCGCCCGACGCAATCCACAGCCAGAAGGATGTGCAGGACAAGTCACTGCCCAAAGTAAGCCGTCGTTGCCAAAGGGCCGCTCGATGCATCCACTTGCTCGATGCATCCACTTGTTCGATGCATCCATGTGCCATGCAACCACCACTATCTCTGCTCTGCTCGCACACTTCCCTGGGGCAGAATACATCTCCAGGCGCATCGGTTGGCCAGCAGTGTCGCCCGGGTCGGCACCAATGCCGCCCCAGTTCTTCTCGCACCTACTCACCCAACGACCATACTCTCGCTCCCGCCAGGACTTTGACTGTATCATCATAACGGTGTCGTCGAACGCCCTTCGTGGCCAATGGATCATTGACCTCATCAAGCATATCCAATCCTCGGCCGTCATCTATAGCTTCGGCCCTTCCTTCCACGACGTCGAGTTTATCAAGCGCGAATGCAACATCGACACCGAGCGAGTCGTCCGCTCCTCCATCAGCGTCGTCGCCTGGCAAGCCCCGCTCCCGAACGAGCGCTTCAGCCCGATTTCAGAGCAAGAGTTTCAGGTTGGAGCAGCGGAGGGCGCCAATGCCCTCATTGCCTACTTCTCAGGCGGCCCCCAGGGTCTCAGCAAAACCGACAACGCCGACACCGAAGCCACCAGCAAGCAGCTGATTTCGTACTTCAATACCGGCGGGCTCCCGACCCAGCCCGTTACCAACCTTCCGCAGCTCAGCCGATTCATGGTCGGGGTTCTGGTGCCTATCCTTATCGGACTGCAAAGCGCCGAATGGAGCTTCCAGAAACTGAGCCAGGACCGTGCTCTGCTCAACAAGACCGTCCGGGCCTCTCGCGAAGGCATCAACCGCATCCGCAACATCTACAGCGTGCCCGATCTCGGATGGGCCCTGTGGTTTGCCCACGCCCTCATCTTTGCGACGACACTCCGGATCGTCATGTTTGTGCTGCCGCGCATCGCCAGCTTTGACATCGAGACCTTCCTGGGATACCATTTTACCAAGGTGCAAGACCAGACGATCCTCCATGCCGAAGAAGAGCTCGCTGCCGCCCATGCCGCCGGTCGCGATGATCTCGTCCTGGATCTGGTGACGCTCTTGAACACCAACCCGCGTTGGCTCGAGCAGCAGTCCCAGAAAGCTTCGGCTGCCTCCGACGAGCAGTGATTGCGGCGGATTGAGTGGTTTGCGACACGATGTACACTTAATTCAGGCGGAAATGGGACACTTGCCCATAACCCATATGTCAGCGTAGTATGCGATGGCATGCGTCTAACTATGCCATAAGAAATATAACATATCACTTTGGCAGCCTCCGAGTGAACACCTCCGGTCGCTTTCCGGTCTCCACAATCGACCTGCACACTGGTCTCGGAGTGCCAGCGGTGAATGGTGCTCTTGGACACAGGTAACGTCTCTCAGGCTATGAATGACAGTGTAACACCGCTTCACAGAATGACCAAGGCCAGCACGCGATGGTATTGAGTAACAAAATACTTGATCAATGGTCATCATCAAGGGTGTCTCGTTTATAATTAAATCGCCTGTAATTGTGGTGTGGTGCTGCCGATGGGGCAGTTGATTTTGGCATCGCAGGTGGCAGCGGTGTTTTGTGGCAAGTATCGGTCGGCATGCGCCTTGGTGCTGGCAATATCAAACAGGACAGTGCCTTTTGCAAAGATCTTGAATACATGGGTCTGTTCAAGAACCGTTCCTGGTGGCTGTCATGGACGAATCGCACTTTGGAACATGGCCGCAGCGGTCCACACAGCGCCGCATAGCCCCGGAATGGCGCACTCTGACTCGAGCGCTGTCCGACTGACTGGCGAACCGACTGGCTGGCTCCAAGGAGACGAAGCAAGAAAATAGCGGCTCTGACGTTTATTTGAGACGGGAGACATGCAGAGAGAAACGATAGACACAAATACGCAGGCTCGGAGCTAGACCCTCGTCAAAGATGTAAAGACACCCACCGATCCCAAGCGGCTTATTGCTCCGACTCAGCGAGGGGCTCAAGCTCCTCGATCAGCTTGGCAAAGATCTCGTAGGTGATCTGGCCGCTGGGGTTGGTCTCGACCTGGTCCATGATGCGCTTGATGTCCTCCTTGCTGAACTCGGGGTTGGTCTTGAGGAGATGGCGGAGCTCCTTGTGGGTGAGGACGCCGTTTCGGTCCTTATCGGCCATCCGGAAGGCATCCTCGAGGGTGACCTCGCGGTCAAAGTAGCCGTTCTCGATGCACGAGACAAGCGATGCGAATTCCTCAAAGTCGAGGACGCCGTTGCCGTCTTCGTCAAAGAGTCGGATGACGCACTGCACGGCGTAGTCGCCCGTCGAGCGGCCGGTGATGTTGGCGACAAGCTCTGTGCACTCGGTCTGGCTGAGGGAACCGTCTTGGTTGGAGTCATGGGCCAGGAACTGCTGGCGGAGGGACTCGAGACGCTCGGGGGCGAGGGAGGTGGACTGGCGGCAGATTCAACGGGATATGGTGAGCCGGTATTGACGATCGCCGACGAGTGCGCAACCCAGCCGCGATGGCCAAGGCAGCACATTGCTTACCATCGTGCAAGCTGGCAGAGACGGCAGGTTCGAGGTTGGACGGGGACAGAGTAAGATCCGGGGGGATGCTGCGAGCAAGATCAAACGAACGGCGAAACGGGCAGGGCGGGGAGACGAGCAGCAAGTCGGCTGGGTGGCGCAACCGGACAAGCAAGGCCCCCCCCCATGATGTGTCCTGGACACAGCGTTCATCTATCTGGGCTTTGGTCGCTTTTGATGATAGATGGGTGTGTATTCAGGACTGCCGATACAGATGGCCCTCAGAAAGAAGTGTCCCGTTATTGATGTGTCGGCGACGAGCGTGCTGCACGATCAACAGCGTACGATCAACAGCGCACTCAAGCCGACTTGCTGGCGAGCCACTCCTTGATGCCCTCAGCCAGCTTGACATAGTCGTCCAGGTCGTTGTAGACCTCGACCGAGATGCGGATCCACCAGCGACCGGCATGCTTGTAGAACTGGCCGGCAATCTGCTTGCTCTGGAGAATGTCGGCGCGCAGGGTCAGCATCGTCTCGTCCGAGACGCCGGCGGGAACAGGCAGAGCGATATTGGCCATGTTGGCGATCAGGCCGGTGCCGGCGGTGCCGTCGCTGCCCAGACCCAGGAGGACCTCGGTGGCAAAGATCTCGGCGACCTTGTGGGCAGCCTCGACGCAGAGCTTGTGGTTGCGTTCGCGGATGACCTGTTCGCCGCCCAGCCAGCGGCGGAACTCGAGTGCGGCCGGCACCGTCAGGTACGGCGTGAGGTCGGCGGTGCCAGTGTAGTCAAACTCGGAGCGGAAGCTGGGGTTGGCATAGCCAAAGGAGATGACGGTAGGATGGATAAAGCTCTGGTATTCCTTGCGGGCATAGAGCACGGCGGCGCCGCGGGCGACATAGAGCCACTTGTGCAGGTTGGTGAAGAAAAAGTCTGGCTCGGTGGCTGCCAGATCGAGCTCGATCTGGCCGATCGCATGGGCGCCGTCGACGACCGACAGCACGTCGTACTTTCTGCAGAGAGCGCAGAGCCGGCCAAAGGGAACAATGACGCCTGGAACCGAGGTGATGGCATCGAGCGATGCTGCAAAGACGCTGCCGCCCAGGCGCTGCTCGTCGAGAATGGCTTGCTCGACCCGGCCGACGAGGTCGTCGTCCGAGATGGGATATTCAACAGGGACATCGATGACGTTGAAGCCAACGGTGTCGGCGACATACTGGACCACGGGCCGGACGCCACCGTAGACGGTCGAGAGACGCAGCAGCGAGCGCTTGCGTCCGTTGGGCAGAACCGAGCTGGAATGGCCCTTGGCAGCGAGCAGAGTGGGTGCAGAGCGCAGGACGGCGTTGGCACCGGAGGTGGCATTGTTGACAAAGGCTAGATCGGCAGCGCTGACATTGAGCAGGGGGGCAACCTGAGCGAGCGACTCCTGGAGCTTCTTGCGAACAATCAGCTCGAACCAGCGATCGGGCTGACAGATGGTGTTGTCCGAGGCAAGGCAATGGGAAGCAGAGTTCGATGGCGGTCCGATGGTGGTGTGATGGTGGTGTGATGGTGGTCCGATGGTTGTCCGATGTAAAATCAAAGTGAGAGTGAGTGGAATAGAACGTTGCATGTTGATGCACAAGCCCGAGCCAGATATCGAGTTGCAAATGTCAGGTGGCAAATGTCAAGTGGCAAATGTCAAGTGGCAAATGAGGATCGCACGTTCGAAGCAAGCGTTGAGCCTCGAGTTTGGCCAGGAACAGCATTGGCAGCGGATGGGCGAGGCGCTGCTTACGTTCTCCTCCATGAGATGCAGCAGCTTGATGCGCTGCTCGAGGACATAGGCCGGGGTGGTGCCAAACGAGCCGTTGTTGGTGGGGATGCACTCGCTGGCGAGGTGGAAGTACGGACGCAGGGCATGGCCAAAGGCCGGGGCGGGGACACTCAAGTCGGTCTTGGCGGACATTGGGAAGTGATCGAGACGGGTGGGTTAGAGGAGGCGAGTGCGTCGAGGCGAATCTGCTCCAGCAGGGGGGTGGTGTTGTTGCGATGCAGGAGAACGGGGGCCAAAGGACGGATGTCGCTGTCGAGAGTTTTATGGCGTGGGGGTTGGCCGGGCGGCTCCTCATGGGGTTTGGGGCCGCAGCACGGCATTTGTCAGGGGAGGTCGTTGGGGATGTGATCGAGCATGTGGCTTTGTGCGGTGTGGGTGTTGGTGGGTGTTGCCAGAGATATACCCGGTCGGTGCGAGCAACGGACGACACAGACACCGCTGCCGAGAGGGTAGATTGCCCTGGTGAAGCAGCACCATGCATCGAGAGGTATCGACATGGGCATCAACATGGGTATCGACATGGGCATCGACATGGGCATCGACATGGGTATCGACAAGCCGGCATGGGACGGGTGCGCAGCACATACGATATGCGCAGCACTGTCACACACACGCGCGCAGCATCATGGCTGCAGCCGTCCCCGTTTCTTGGTCGCTGCCGATTGATCATTCGTCTCGATCCTGGGGCCGGCACCACCCTGCACTCGCCTGATCCAGACGCACCCCAGCGACTGCGATCGCCCACGGAAACCGAGCACCAAAGAGTCTCTGCTCACCCGCTCTGGCGTCATGTCGCTGCTTGTTCGAGCGTCGAAGCAAGGCGCTGCTCCTGGTTCCCGCTCCCGGCCCGATGCCAGCAACAACCCGCTGCCTCCCGACCCCATCTACGTCTTTCGCTCTCACGAAGCGCAAGTGCAAGCCATCTGTTTTTCCAAAGATCCCACTATCATGTGCTCCGGGTATGCCTCGGGTCTGTGGGGCTGTGGTGATGCTCCTTCGTTCGTATTGATATCGCCACTGACAGTGCTTCCGTCCTCCATTCTGCAGAGATTCCGATGGCGTCGTGATTGTGTGGAATCTGAAAATCCGCCGGCCGCTTTTCCGCTGGACACCACATCCAGAGAAAGGGGTTTTGGGTCTGGCGCTGGTCGAGATCCCCAACGAGCCAGTTCAGCTGATAACGTCCGTATGTCGAGGATGCTGCAGCTCCTCCAGCTGCCTCGTGCCCAATGTATACCACGACACTTTGGCGCTGTTTCGGCTGACCGCTGCGTTTCCATCCAATCGACAGCCACGGACGAGATATGTGTCTCCATATATGGGATATGAGCTGGCTGTTACCCCAGCTCATCCACGACGACGACGAAAACGACGACGGCAGCACCGGCTCTGTGAATGCGGGCAATGACAAGAGCGATCATGTCGGTGGAGGCGACGGACCGGCGCTGCTGGATAAGCATATCGCCACCATCCCCGTGAACCCATACACATTCTGCTCGTTTTCTCTTCTCTGCATTCCACCGAGTCCGACTGGGGGATCGGCAGGCGATGGACAGGAGGGCTTCATTGGTATGTATTGGGCGCCCATGTCAAGCAAACCCGAATATCCGAGCAGCATCAGACGCACGAACAAGCTCGGGCTCAACTGCGTTCTCTCCTGGCAGGCGTCCCGGAGAAGATTATCGCATATCCGAATCTCCACGAAGAAACCAAGGTAGGCGTTTGTGACGAAAGCACTATCGTACCATCATCTTGTGGCTCTGTGGATCAAGCCCTGAACCCTCCTGTTGTCGTGCTGTCGATGTTGCGCGAGCCAGGTCGACGTTCTGGACCTTCGAACCAAGCAGCCACTTCATGAATCTTTCCACTTGCCGGACTCCAAAACAGGTGCGCATCCTCTCTAACAGCCAAAGCGCTAGGTTGGTCCAGGCGCACTAAGGTGATGCCTTGACCCTGAAATGAAGGAACGGTCATGGTCATCAAGCTCTTCGTAGACACTGCCAGCACCCCGCTGCTCATGACGGGATATGAGAGCGGAGCTGTGGCTGTATGGAAGGTCAAGTCCGGCGAACTGCTTTGGAAGCTCGATCTGCATCAAGACAGCGGTACGTTCGATTTCCAGTAGTTGTTCTTACATCCCCGACCCACTTCCTCCCCCGCGACCGCTCGGGGGCGCAAAGATGTCCAAGGCCAAGAGGCCAGTCATTGACGCTTCGCCCTGAGGGTTCACAGCGGTGGCTCAATCTGACTCGGCAGTGCGAGTGAAGGAAACTGTTGGATGGGAACAGCCTGCTCTCTGACTAATATGTTGGAATCCCACTATCTCATTGCCATGGATACATTCCCAGTGCTGTCGCTCGACATCTTTGATGGCGGCTCAACGGCTGTTTCGACGGGAGCGGACGGAAGGCTGGTCAAGTTCTCGCTCGATAGCAAGGTGAGGCAGTCCCCAAAGAGCATATACAACCGAGTGAGCAAACACCCTGACTGGCCAACTATTTGATCCAACCCCAGCAGAGCCCACCCTCGGTTCTTGATCTGGACTCAAATGGCATCGCCACTGTGGCTGTTCGACCTGACGGACGCATTGTCGCCACTGGAGGTTGGGATTCAAGGTATGCTGCAAAGTTGGTTGGGTGTCTGGAGTTGTCGCCTTGCTGAATCACCGACAGAGCCAATCGCACATTCGCTGCTGTCATGCAGGCCGGTGTTTCGCAAATGCAGCGTCATCTCAAGGGAAGGCTGTGGTACTGTGCATATTTGGACCACCTTGACCATTCCTGCATATTGCATTCCTCACGACCACCAACAAAACCACCCACAGGATACGACTGTTCACTTTGAAGAAGCTGAAGCCCCTCGCTGTGCTGAGCCACCACCGCGAGTCGATCGTGTCGTGGCTTTCCAGGATCTGCGATGTGGAAGCGCAACCGAGGCGGAAGTTGCAGAGAACGGGGCCGCAGACCCGCTTGTTGGTTCTTGCTCTATGTTGGTGGAAAGGATGGACACATCAGCCTCTGGGATATATATGGCTCGGTCTGAGCGAGGAGGACTTGGCCTGACAGAGAAACAGCTTGGCTCACAACTGACATGATCGCCAACTGAGTTTCCTTGACTGGATCTGATATGGGTCGAGTGACGATGTCGATTCAACGCCCCAATCATCAAATCAAACGATCACCCTGGACTTGTGCCGTCTGTTCTCATGTTGATGAGGGTTGGGTGCTGAGTTGAAGACGCTCACGCAATGACTCCTCATCTTGGTTTGTTGTGTGCTGAACAGGACGAGGGGGAGGAGGCATTGCTTTCGAGAGGCTGAGGTGGTGTGTGTGAAGGAAGCACACCGACTGCGACGAGATATGGCTCTACTTCCTCATGGGAGCAGCCATCAAGGCGTCCGTGGTCCCAACTGAGTGGTACAGTG
>NW_026516345.1:0-99605 GCF_025602895.1 Polychytrium aggregatum
GAAGCCGAGTCCCAGGCAGAGACGAGACGGTCCCATGTCGATATGGAATTGAGAAGGAGGAAGGGAGCGGAATGGCGATGTTGGGGTTGTTGTGTCGTTGCTCGCTGGCCCCGCTGCTGCTCATCTCGGACAGCAAACACGGACCTGGTTGATGCCATTGAGCGAGTCGAGGAACCGGTTGTTCATCAAGATGACTCTGCGCTCGACATCTGCCCTGAAGCTTCGCTTGGATGTGCCCTTGCTAGACACATAGAACTCCGAGAGTGCCTCGAGCGCATTTTGAGTTTGTTGATCCTCAAGCGACTAGGATGGTGGTGGGGGGCCAAGGAGGAGTAAGGGGAGATGGGTTACGATGGGGAAGATGGAGATCCGGTGCGGCCAGCCAGGCCGATGCAGCAGGAGCCGAATGGCTTGTGGTGGACGGCTCGCTTACGATCGTGAGGACCTGGGCGAGCTTCTTGGCCAGGGGGTTGGTGTGGGCGAGCTTGCTCTGCGGCGTTGCTCCCGAGAGGTCTGCGGCAGCGCCGATTGCAGGCTCGGCGGTGTCCATCGCTGCAGAGCGAACGAGGGGGAAGGCGGCGGACTGTGCGGGAATCGGATTCAGGACAGATCCTGGTCCAAGCAGGCGGGAGTCGGTGCTGGCGGCCGCTGGCTGTTTCGTACACTACGCGCCACGGCCAGAACTCTGTTCGGATGGTCGATTTGATTGCATGTGGCTTTGCTCGACGCAAGCTGTCGCATACTAGACTGACACATGGGGGAGAGAGGGTGTCCTGAGTCCCCTGCATAAAGTGTGTATTTATCCACAGGGAGGGACGCTGGAGCTCAGCGCAAAAGACACCAGGGGTCTTGAAGGACCATCATCAGTTGATCTGGCAGAGAGCATCAGCACACCCCTGCACGCACGCGGACGGAAATGTCACCAGGGCCTCTAACGCTTGACCCACTGGTTCTTGGCACGGGCACTGGGCTGGCCAGTCTTCTTGCGTTCCTTCTGTCGTCGGTCGATCTTTGTCAACCCCACTGGCGGTCGAATGTCGGAACACGTTGGGTGAGTATGGCGCAACATGCAACGAGCCCGCGAGCAAACCATGCCATCGACGAGTAAATATGGGCTCCGATCCCGATGGAGTATTTGCCGGATCAAAAAACGCTCGGGTGTCCACCGATGCAGCAGGGCAGCATTCATATCAAACGGATCCGAAGGACGAGATTGCAATCCACATCACAGCAATCGGGAGGTCGCTTACGCTCGGAAAAGTGCTTGACTGCTGAGGGGTCGTGGGCCAACAATGTTCGAGCCAGCGCAACGGAGATGGCTCCAGCTTGTCCTGAGTCAATGGAGAGGGGGGGGGAGTGAGCGAGTGATGTGCATATTCCGAGCATCCAAACGGCAGTAATCGAGCAAATCGATCAAGGAAACACATTCGACATCACGATCTCTGCGCATGTCCAAGAGCATCGTCGTCTGTTTGTCGGTGTCCAGCTCGTGGCTCAGAAACGAGCAGTTGCCGCCCAATGCCCCCGTCGTGAAGTCTTCAGGCTGCGGAGCCTTGGCGGTGTCGATGCCGCGGTGCTTACCCGTGAATCCGCCGCCCTTTGTAAGTGCCCAGATGTTGTAGTCCGTGAGCTTGCCGAGGACCTCGAGCGCACGGGTGCATGTCTGGCGGTGATCGAGCTCGGTAAAGTATTCGGCGAGCGGCACACACGTTCACAAAGAACTGGCCGTCTCCCTTGACGGTCCAGACCTGTGCGCGGGCCTTCTTCTTTGATGCCAAGGCATAGCCCCGTCCAAACTCGTCGAGCTTGGTCTTGCTGGCCGAGGCAACCGAGAAGGACTGGCCTGGCGAAATGAACTGAGAGAGCTTCTCCATGATCTCAGGGCTCTCGTCTATAACGGAGAGCGAGGGCACGACGAAATGTGAGCGAGTTGCGTCTGGAGGACGTCGATTCGCAGGAGTCGTCCAGCCAGACTTTGGCCAGCAAACCCCCCCCCGGCAGACAGCCAACGAGCACATCCAGGCCATCCAGGCCATCCAGGCTATCCAGGCTATCCACGTCACATGGACCAGGGCATGCCGTCCGAATTGCAGCGACAGCACGCACCAATCTTTGTCGCCAGGATGTTGAGCTTGGTGATGAGCGCGCTGTAGGACGGGTCGTCCAGCTTGAAGTGCAGAATCGACCGCATCAGATCGATGGACATCCATTTGACGGGGATCTTGTGGGCCTTGGCAGACAGCTCCTCCTTGGTGAAGGGCAGTTCGTATTTCCGGATCAGCTTGTTCAGGTCCATAATGGCATCGTAGTAGTGTGGGTTTCCGGTGAAGAAGGCGGGATGGCTGGTGGGGTCGCTTGGCAGGGCCGATGCCGTCGCTGCGGTGCTGGCGTGCGAGCGCTGCAGAAGCTGCGAGGCGATGCAGGCGACGGGCGACGGGCCCGCGGCAAACCGGACAGGCCGGGCGGCAGCAGCAGCGCAAGTGGCCGATGCAGTTCTCAGAAAGCGGGGGACGTTCATGCCGCAGTGCCGATCGTGGACGAGATGATTCCGTGCGGCAGATCGGCTCTGCGTTTTTTCACCAGCGACAAGAAAAAAGCGAATGCAGCCGCGTCGGATTGTGCGACATGCCTGGATCGATCCAGGGCTGCTAGGGCTGTCTAGGGCTGTCTAGGGCTGTCTAGGGCTGTCTAGGGCTGTCTAGGGCTGGCTAGGGCTGGCTGGAAAGGTCGCCGCCCGCTGATTGGGCAGTCGTCCCTGGTCGCGCAATCGGTGCATTGGCACATCAGGGCCAGACTCGATGGAGAGTATCCCACAGCCCAGCCGGCGGAGTGGTGTGCTCGGCACATTGGCAGACGAGCGGATGGGCAGCAGCAGAGACGGAGCCAGTGTGCTCGGCCGACTTGTCGCCAGCCCGCGAGCATCCAGAGACACGCTTCAATCCCACGACTTGAGTCTCGATCGAGCCCCGATATCGCATGCAGCCATGTCGTGTCGTGCTGGCACTTCTCCGCGGGGGCTCTGGCGGGAATACATGGATAGAGGCATCGCCTTGAATGTCTCCAGATGGATTTGTCGAGAGCTACTGTCTTGGTGCAATGAGAACTGCACGACCCGTCGAGTGCTCTGTCGAGGTACTTGCTTTGTGAGGATACCCACATATCCGTTTCAGGTCGATCAAGACTGGACAAGCGCAAGCAGAGCACGGCGACGGGCTGCCCGGGCGAGATACCGCTGCTCGTGCAAGACGGATCCACAGATGATGCTCTTTGGCGGGCAATTTCGCCATCGCGCTCGCAATGACGCTCGCAATGGTGCTCGCCATCGGACCTGCCGATGAGCGAATGCGATGGCAGTCCGACTGCCAGCCAGCGAGATACTTTGCAGTAGTCCGGCCGTTGAGCTTGATGTGCGAGTGGGCCCGTCCGGACGAGATTGGTCTGCGATGAGCGCAATTCGCTCGGATGAGCGCAATCTCGCTGGGGTGGGAGCTCTGCGCTGCAGCATTACTTTCCAGGAGGGTCTGTCGAGAGCAACTGTTCCTGCGACACCTCTGCTTTCCCACAGACACATCCGCTAACAACCAGAGCCAAAGCCAAGCCAAAGCCAAAGCCAACGGTGGCAGTCGCTTGATGCTCTCGCCAATGTCCCGCTGGCACTGTGGCAGTCGTCTGTTGCCTTGGCCGGTTGCTTCCGCTTCGACACGCCTCTTTGTTCGGGCCCAAGATAGGCCGTCAGCAGTGCCACGCTTCCGGTTGCTTGCCCGCCCCGTTGATCAGATTACCACAACAGACCGACCTGGGATTATCAATACCCCACTTGCCCCCCGTCTGCTCTTGCGAATGTCGGCCGAGATCGCCTTCGAGACCGCCGAGCAGCTCCACAGCGACCAGCAGCACCTCCACCGCTTCTCCGACATGGCCCAGCCCCCGTCCTCGGTCCTGATCGCTCTGCCGCCCAGCATCCAAGGCCCTGCGTCGCCGTCAGCATCGTTCAAGCCTGCGTCTCGTTCAGGCTCGTCCGTGACGACTGCAGCGCCCGGGGCGACCCTGGCCAGGATTGTGTCGGCATGCTCTGGTGCTCTTCTGACCTCCCTCCTGAGTAAGCGCCGCCATCGATCACCCCCCACAGCATGCCTCATTCCTTGCTTGACTGATTCGACAAAACCCCACGCACACTGAGTCCGTCCGCTCTTGCCTCCATCAGTGACGCCGTTCGATGTCGTCAAGACCCGGCAGCAGACCATGGCGCACAATGTAGGATATGCCGTCTGTCGCTCCAAATCCCTCCTCTCCTCCTCTGTGGCGACCCGCTCTCTGTGGAGTCGCTCCCGCCCCCGGTTCGCCCTTGCCTCTCAATCTGCCTCCCTGTGTTTCGCAGCCCGACCTGCACCAGCACCAACTTGATCGTCGCCTGCGGTTTCGGCCCGCTCCTGCTCCTGCTGACTGCGGTTCCTGCTTGATTCGCCTGTCTGGCCCCACCCTAGCGCACCGTATTGCAAATCGTCCGGAACGAAGGCGGGGCTGCCCTCTGGAAAGGACTGAGTCCGACCTTGTACGTATTGCTCGTCGCTGTTCATGTCGTTCCCCGTGGCCCGCAGTCCACCGGCCCGTCGTCCGGTCCAGTCCAGGGTGGCACTCCAAGTCGGATTCCCTGCCCAAGCCAGTCCCCGAGTGCGGTCGACTCACGCCATGTTCGTGAATCGTTCTTTCCTCTGCCCAACCTGTGCAACCGCCTTGGTGGCCACATAGAGTCATCTCGGTGCCCTCGACTGTGCTCTACTACGTCGGATATGAGAAATTCCGCAACCAAATCTCGGCGCCGCTGTCGTCGATCGGAGCCGGTTCATGGCACCGCTTCTGGCGGGATCGATCACACGAGGTGGGTGCAGCAGGCCATCGGCATATACGGCGCATTGGGGCCATGCTGTATCGCCTGAGTGGTTCTGCTGATAATGCGATCCTGTGGGAGGGGCTGGTCTGGAGAGCATTGCTCGTCCTCGGCCTATTGCCGTCCTCCCCGTATCGAAACTGACAATGGCCTCTGGCCTTTTCTCTGTCGACAGGAGCCGTTGCGGCGATCGTATCCCCTATTGAGCTGGTGCGGACCCGGATGCAGGGCAAGACCGACGAGCACCACAGCCTCGCCAAGACCCTGAAGCGGGTGCGGTTCATGAACCCGGCAGTTCGGGATCCTCTATCTGTGGCGGGGCTTGATCCCGACGCTCTGGCGAGACATTCCGTTCTCGGCCATGTACTGGGTGGGCTACGAGCAGCTCAAGCCCTTGTACTCGCGATATCTGGGTGGCGGCGACAGCAAAGCCTATTCAGAGTTTCGGTCAAGCTTTGCTGCCGGAGCAACGAGCGGAATGGTAGGTTGCTGGTAGAGAGGAAGAAGGGAGACGGTGCCGGTGGCCCACTTCACGCATCTGCGGTGGTGATGAGAACGGAATCCCTGGGGGTCGCGTTCTGTCGAGGCTGCACTGGGTGTTGTGCGGCTGACCGCCTTCTCACCGATGTGTTGTTATCCCTCCTTCCTGCCAGATCGCTGCAATCGCCACCACACCATTCGATGTCGCAAAGTCGATTCAGCAGGTCGACACTTCGCACTCGCCGCAAAAGTTCTCTTGCAGCCCACACGGACGCATGACATGCATCCTACGGGAACTCTATCGCACCGAGGGACTGCCGGGGCTGTTCAAAGGTAAGCTGACGGCTGGCGATCGCACGGGCGACTTGGCATTTGGCTCTGGGTTGGGATACCGGCCAGCAACACCACCGAAGGAGTGAGTTGCGAGCTGCACTTTGTCGCATCGAGGGATCCTGCATGTCAATTGTGGCTCCGTAGATGGTGGGAGCAACCCATAGAGAGTGCGCCACGGCAGCCATGTTCCGAATCCCTGTCAGCCGCTTGCCTCGACTCACCAATTCACTTCGTGCATCAACCTGTCCGTGTCCAAACAACAAAGGCATCGTGCCTCGGATTTCCAAGATTGCCCCTGCGTGCGCCATCATGATTTCAACATACGAAGTGGGCAAGCAGTTCTTTTCGATGGAGGCGTAGCGATTATCCGCTGAGCGGGGGCACCGTTCCCCGACGTTTCTTCGACCCGCCCGCCGCCCGTGCCCCGTCGCCGACTCCTTGGCAGCCCAGTCGGTGTGAATGGTCCCTGGACCTGGTTCGATATTGTGGCACGTTGCCATCTTTGCTCGTTTATTCCCCTTGGACCGCGAGCGCACCATAGAGTATAATGTTTGAAGTTGGACTTTCAGTCCGGCCTGACGGCTACACGGATAGACCTCGACCTGGCATATGGTTCCAGGCAGCAACCAACAGCAACAACAACAACAGCAACAATGCCGATCACTACAATGTTCGTCGGGCCTGGGCTGCATGGCCGGATGATGGCCATCGCTTTACACTCTCCAAAAACAAAGATTGGGGCGCAATCCCACGGCCTATCCACCGACGCCTGCAGATCACTGTCCTGTTTTGTTTCAAACACAATAATATCACGACTAAGGAAGCTGTATTTTGATATATACATGGGTTGCCTTGGGAGGCGGGGGGTATGATTACACGAATGCCGGGATCGAGGAAGCCCCGGCGGGTGAGCAAAGCTGAGCAAAACTGGGTAATAGAGAGAGGGAGCAGGAGCACGAGGGAGAAGCGACAATGAGGTTGGGCATGCAGCAGGGCCATACTCTGTCGCCCGTCGTGTGTGCAGCCCTCCCAAGACGAACTCAAGGCGTTCACATCTTGATTCGCATTCGCGGACTGTCGGCCGCCAGTCGCTGCATTGTCCCACAGCAATAGGCGATCAAGTTGTCCGAGAGATCCAAAACTTGCAGCGTCGACAGCTTCAAGACAGGAGGCGGCACCGAGACCAACAGATTCCCGTCGACATGGAGCTCTGAGAGGGCGGCGAGGCTCTCGACGCTCAGGGGCAGGGCCCGGAGCCGGTTTGAGCTCAGCACCAGCGTCGTCAGAGTCGCCAGATTGCCGATCCAGACTGGGAGGCTCGCGATCCGGTTGTTGCGCAAGCTCAGCACCGAAAGGGCACTCAGGGCACTGAAAGACTCGGGCAGGACGCACAGCTGGTTGTTGTCGAGGTGCAGCTCGGTGAGGCGCTCGAGGCGCCCAAAGGTATCGGGGAGCTGGACGAGCTGGTTGTGGCCGAGATAAAGCTTGGTGAGCGACGAGAGGCTGCCGATCGAAGCGGGCAGCTCTCGAAGTTGGTTGTTGTTGAGGTGCAGGACCGACAGACTCGACAGGTTGCCAAAGGACGCCGGCAGGGTCGTCAGGCAGTTGAACTCGAGGTGCAACTCAGTTAGCGAGGCCAGGCCGCCAAAGGACATTGGCAGGGAGCGGAGGCAGTTGCGGTGCAGGTCGAGCTGCGAAAGTGCAGCGAGGCTGTCGATGTGGGGCGGCAGGGCAACGATCTCATTGGAGCTGGCCGAGAGCTTGGTCAGGGCGGAGAGACTGATCACCGAGTCCGGCAGCGTAACGAGCTTGTTGCTGTTGAGTGAGAGCTGCGCGAGCGACGCCAGCTTTCCCAGGGACCGCGGCAGTCCCGCGGTCGTGATTTGGGTGTGGTTGAGCTCCAGACGGACGAGGCTGGCAAGACGACCCAGGGTCTCTGGGAGCCGGGCGATAGCGTTGTTGCACAGATGCAGCTCGGTAAGGGCAGCGAGGTTGCCGACGGTGGGCGGCAGCGACGACATTTCCAGGAAAGGGCCGAGGACGGCGATGGAGGCGGCATTGCCGATCGAGTCGGGGAGGGACTGCAGCTTGGGGAGCAGGTCGATGGTTTTGGCAAAGTCGCCCCAGACGCTGAAGGCGTTGACGACGGAGCGATCAAACAGGTTTTCGGGCACATCTTGACCAAAGTCCTGGGCAGCAGACCACCGCCGCATGAGCCGGCTGTCGTGGCGGGCACACTGTCGCATCGTGGCCGCAAAGAGAGCGTCGTCCTCGGCCACAAAGGACCAGAACAGGTCCTCGAGCTCGTGGGGTTGTGGGCCGGAGCGGGTGAAGAACGAATGGGCGCCCAGGGCCAAGTACTTGTATGTCCCGCCGGGAGGACAGAGCAGGGCCGGGACACCCAGCAGGTTGGCAAAGCACTGCCGCCAGGCGCGGCCGGAAGGTGCAGCGTATCGTGCGGCCAGCTGCCGCGAGCAGCGGGCGAGCTTGGTGAGAACGAGGGGATCGAGGTGGCCGGAGAGGGCCAGAAGGTCGAGCACGGTGACGAGAGTCAACTGCGAAAGTGTTGTGGAAGACATGGTGGTCTGGATATCGGGGGAGTGTGGGTGGAAGTGGAGGGCCAGAAAGGCAACACTCGAGGCAGTAATGAGCGAGCTGGGATGCGCAAGTACAGGGAAAGTAATCCACTCGCTGGCCGGGACGCAGACTCGGACAGCACACAGGAGCGTAGAGGAGGGCTCGATGGAGGGTTCGCGGAGGGTTCGCGGATGGTTCGCAGATGGCAGAGATTCAGTCGTTCCCGCCGGAGGATGGGCTGCAGGACGGGCATGGGAAGCGGCGACTTTTAAGCCAAAGGCCCGAGGACAAGCGATAGGGAATGTCGGGCGCCAACCATGCGGATATCCGATAACGCGGCCAATCAGCGGGCGGCACGGGCGATAACGGGGCGAGATTTCCGGACACAAGCAAAGGGCCACAAGACCCACAGGCGACGCAGCACGGCTCACTGGCGATCGCTGCCGCACGGCCCACATGCCGATACGGCGCGATTCGCTTGCAGACGCCGATGCAGCGATGTGCCCATCGGTGTTGAGTTGTGGTGTTGAGTTGTGGTGTTGAGTTGTGGTGTTGGGTTGTGGTGAGGGCGTCCACGTGATGCAGCCGTTGACGGCGATGGATGGCGTGGCGGTATCAACGGAGGCGCCATCGGTATCCGAGTCGGATGCGTTCGATGCATTGGATGCGGTCGATGCAGGCGATGTCATCAGCCAGGTCATGCTATCGGCCAGGTCATGTTATCAGCCGAGCCAATATCATTCGAACGGAATCAGTCATCACACAGACAGCTTCCGTGTGGCTCAACTACTCTGTGGCACCCATGGGAACACCGAGTCACTTTGAGTAACCGCAGCGCGCCCACAGCCACAATGCAGGCCGCAGCAGCAGCTTGCACCACACGATCCGGCTGGCAGATACGCGGGAACACATGTGTGACGATCGGGTGCACGAGCGCACGCAAACGGAAGGCGGCAGACCACGCCGCACACAGACAGTGCGCACCACGCAGCACGCCGGCAACCACAGCCACAGCGCCTCCACACAGACAGCCGCATTCCCACCCCCCGCCTGGCTCCGGGCTTCCCCCCCCTTTTTCTTTCGCCTCTGCCGCCTGCTTGCTCGCCTCGGGCTGTCTGCCGAAATCCCCCGGAGCCCTCCTGCACCTCCATCGCCTGTCTCCTCCAAAGCTTCCCCCCTGCCGTCGCCTCCTCAGGTCCCGTCGAACCTGCTCCACCACCCACCCGCCTCTCTCTTGCTCACGCTTTCGCCATGGAACGATACCTGCGACTGGAGCGGCTCGGCGAAGGCACCTATGCCACCGTTTACAAGGGCAAGAACAGACTCACCAACGAGATCTTTGCCCTCAAAGAAATCCACCTCGATCCAGAGGAGGGCGCCCCCTCAACCGCCATCCGAGAGATCTCGCTGATGAAGGAGCTCCGCCACCAGAACATTGTCCGCCTCTACGACGTCATTCACACCGACCGAACCCTCACCCTGGTCTTTGAGTTCATGGACCAGGACCTGAAGAAGTTCATGGATACCCATGGAAACCAAGGCGCTTTGGATCCCATGACTGTCAAAAAGTTCATGTACCAGCTGCTGAAGGGCATTGCCTTTTGCCACGAGAACCGGGTTCTGCATCGAGACCTCAAACCCCAAAACTTGGTACCGATCGTTCTGTCTGGTCTTGGATGCGCTGCCGTTTGGTGTTGGATGGCGGCGGCACTTGGCCGGCTATGTCCCTGGACTTGGCGCCCGGCCTGGCACGCCAGATCTCGGCAGTCTCCTCCTGGTGTGGACGTGGCTCGTCTCGCTGCTGCTTCCTGCCGCTGCCTGCTTCGTTGGTGCAGTTATCGTCACCGCACTCGTTCTTGCCCGGCCTCGGTGACGCTTTTTGGAACCGGCCTTCGGACCTGCTGCTGGCTGCCTCGCAGTCGGGCGGAGGGGTGGGGTTTGCCGGCCGACGCTGCCACTCTGCGGCAGCGGCGGCGGCGGCGCCTCTCCTGCCCGATGTGTGCCGTGCTTCGCCGCCTGCGCTGCCATTCCCCCGCCTTGATACCCCAACCTTGTGCGGGATGGCCGTCCGCCTTGACCGACAGCGATACTCACCGGGGTTCTTTCTGTCTCCGTCTTCTGTTCCAACAACCTCCCTGCTCCATCTCCCTTGTCCAAACGCACCCACCAAACATCTATCAACTGCAATGCTTGTGGGTCCACTTGCATCCACCCATCGGGCTCTTCCCCCCCTCCTACCCCGGATAACATCTGTCCGTGACCACGCTTCCAGCTCATTAATCGCAACATGGAACTGAAGCTGGCCGATTTTGGTCTCGCCCGTGCCTTTGGCATCCCCGTCAACACCTTCTCCAACGAAGTCGTCACACTATGGTACCGTGCCCCGGATGTCCTGCTGGGATCGCGCAACTACTCCACCTCGATCGATATTTGGAGCGCAGGATGCATCATGGCCGAGATGTTCTCTGGCAAGCCCCTCTTCCCCGGAAAGACAAACGACGACGAGCTCATCAAGATCTTCAAGGTCCTTGGCACCCCCTCTGAAACCACCTGGCCCCGAGTCGTCGAGCTGCCAGACTACCGCAAGGGCTTCCAATACTTCCCGCCTCAGAACCTGTCAGCCAAGCTGCCCATGATCGATCCCTATGGCATGGACCTCCTGCAGCGCATGCTCCAGTACGATCCGCAGAACAGAATCAGCGCCAAGGACGCCCTCAACCACGTCTACTTCAACGACCCCTCGCTGGCTCTCCCTTCCGCCATGCCAACCATGCCGCTCTCGGCCGGACAGGGACGCCAGGCCATCCCTCAGCCGCCAACGCAGCAGCAGACTTCCCAGGCGCAAGCGCAGTCGCAGGCGCAAGCGTCGCAACAGCAGCAGTTTGGCCAGGCACCGGGCTCCTCCGCCTCGACCATGAGCAGCGGCGGCCGCGTCGTGCCCAACCAAGTCTACGGCGCCGTCCCTGCCTCCAGCGTCCAGTCCAACCCGGCCATGCCTCACCATGTGCAGCAGCAGCTCTTGATGCAACAGCAGCAGCAACAGTACCTCCAACAACAGCAGATGAACCAGCACATTAACCAGCAGATCAGCCAGCAAATGAGCCAGGCTGTGAGCTCGCAGCAACAGCAGCACCTCTCCAACCACCACATGGGTGGCCCTCACTATGGATAAGTCGAATTGCCGCAGCAATCGCAGCCGTGATCGCCAAGGGGCGGTATGATTCTCATCTCGGTGGATCGATCCTGGCCGGCAGACTGGTCGCCGGTCTGTCGTCGCAGCGATGTGTCCATACTCTCCGGATGAGCCGCCGCCTGCCTGCCTTCTAGCACCGCTACAGCTTTCCTCCTGCCTTGCCTTACGTGAGACCTTTATGCGCTATCTGTTCTGGCCTGCCCCCCCCCTCTCTCTCTTTTTGTGTGCTTCTTGCGCTCCGTTTCTCCGACCCACCCTCGCTCGCGCTGCATTGATCGAAATATATAGCTCATGGCTGTCCGCACTCTGCTGTCGCAAGCCGAGAACGGTGCATCCGAGGTTGGTGGAGGCGATGGTGCTCTCCTACCGAAGTGCTGTCTGTCGTTTCCTGCGGTGACTGTGATCAAGGTCGCATCACAGCGTTTCCAAAACGCGCCGAGACAGCTCGTTTTCATCCTGTTTGGTGTGATCTCGCCTTCGTCTTCGTCTTCGTCTTCGTCCTCGTCCTCGTCCGCCGATCAACTTGCCGACTTGCAGCGACAGCCGCCATGAGCATCGACCCCCCTGTCACCCATGTCTTATTCGACATGGATGGCCTGTTGCTGGTGAGGATGCATCCTGGGTGCCGAATGGCTCCACGAGCCTGCGTCGCCTCGATCCCTTCCGGCTCCTGTTCTCTGGCTCACCATTCCAACACGCCAACACCCGTCGATCGCTCGCCCTGCTGGACCACCATCGTCGCCGGCTCCAGGATACCGAGGCCGTCTACACCAAAGTCACCAATGACATTGTGAGTCGGTACGGCAAGACCTATGACTGGGATCTGAAGGTTGGTATGCCAGCGATTGCTGGTGCCGTCAGGCCCCAAGACTGCCCATCAATAGCCACAAAATTGGCCCTCGCGATCCTCGCCGTGTCGTCGTCGCTGCCTCTATACTGACATGGGCTGCCCTGCTCCCAACAGTCCAAGATGATGGGGATGAAAGAGCGAGACGTAAGTGAATTCCTATTTTTATCCGCTCGCTGCGAATGGATCGGCATCGCGGATCGACACCCTGGATCGACACCCTGGATCGACGCCATGAATCGACTGGTTGCTGATCTTCCACTCCCTCTCCATCCAAGGCGGGAGAGCTGCTCGTCAGGACCCTCGGGATCCCGATGACCGTGGACGAATATCTAGCCGAACGCAACGCTGGTCACGTAAGCCATTGACATCCGCCGAGCAACATCCGCCATCTGACAGTGGGCCGCTCTGTCGATCTGTCTATCCGCTGGAGCTGGCCATGGCTGGCCGTTCTCAATACAGCAGAGAGCACCGAGATGCTCACCCTGGCCATTCCCGGGACGCTTGTCAGGAGGCGCTCTTCCCGCACTGCCGTCCGCTCCCAGGCGTCATGAAGCTCGTCTCGCATCTGAAGAAACACAATATCCCCATTGCGGTACGGATTATGGAAAGGCTCGGGGTGCGACGAGGAGGGGGGACGAGGATGGCTTCCTGGAAACGAGGGTGGATTGGCATGTCCTGACCTCATCGGCATCTGTCGTCTACCCTGCTATCGGCGTCCGGGTTGGTAAATAGGTGGCCACCAGCTCTCACAGAAGTGCCTTCGAACTCAAGTCCTCTCTCAACGGCGAGCTCTTTGGCCTCTTCGACGGCCACATCACCTGCGGCGACGATCCCAGCATCAAGCACGGCAAGCCCGCACCCGACTTGTTTCTGGCCGCAGCCAAGGCCCTCGGCAACCCGCTCGTCGACCCGCGATCCTGTCTCGTTTTCGAAGACTCCAACCCGGGCGTGCTCGCCGGCCTGAATGCCGGCATGTCCGTCGTCTGGATTCCCGATCCCAACCTCAAGACCGATGACCCTACCCTGGGCGAACGTGTCTCGGATGTCCTGGGCTCGATGGAGGAATTCCAGCCCGAGAAGTATGGCTTGCCGCCGTACGAGTGAGCTTCGATTCGCGCATGATGTGAAGATTCAAGCCTCACATATTCACCGCGCACGGAATCGAAACAGGCCGCTCTGCTTTTGACGCCGATGCCACATATCTCTGCATCCTGAATACAGCCCATGTGCTCCGTTCAATATCGCCAAGTGCGCGGCACAGCCAGGAGCATATACCGAGCGTGCGGGTCGGCACCACTCGTGGCAATCGAGCAGTGGGATCCAAGAACACAATGCCAGAGACAAAGTGGTCATTACTGTCAGTCGCAGGCGACATCGGCGGGTGCAGTTGTAGTTGCAGTTGCAGGTCGGCAGTCGCTCATCGATCTGTCAGCGATCCGTCAGTCTAATGTGGGGCGATGTGTTTCGAAACAAACAGGATTCACTCTATATTGTTCTTGGGTGAGCCTTAGTTGATCTGGACTACATCCGACATGGCCTCCAGCTTCAGATTCCGCAACGCCAGATGTGCTCCTAGAAACTGGAAGATCTTTGACATCTCGGCCTGGGATTGAGAGCGAGAATGTGTGAGCGAAATCGGTGTGCGGTTGTGGCTCCACCAGACCACTATGTTGAACTGCCACATTATCAACGACGCGGCTCTGGAGGATGATGGACATTGGCCGAAATGCTTTGGCGTATGACTCACATGGCTGTTTGGCATGGAGATGCCCTGTTTCCCGCTGATCACTTCGACTTGAACATGGTCCTCGAGAAGCGACTTGAGCCTCGACAGCTGGAAGTAGGCAACGAGCACAGTCGGAATCAGTTCAACCCATGGCTCTAGCTCCAGCTCGTTTGTTGGCCGTCACAGACCGTTCACCGGAGCTGTGAATCACCAACCTGCCGTGTTCCAAGGCCGACGGAGGCGTCGATCGAGTCGTCTTTGGTGACTAATGCCCAGAGTTGTCTGCGTTCGACGGGGAGACTGGCTCGGACGCACGATGCAGCGTCAAAGAGCCCTCCGGCGATCGATATCACACCACCACATAGGATTGGAGCAGGCCCAGGCCCAGGTGCATCGAGATCGCCCCAGAGAGCCAGATCCAGAGCAATGGTGCCTCCCTGCGCGAATCCAAGCAAGAAGATCTGACCCGGGGGCCATCCTATCCCACTGCCTGGTGATTTCTCGATGAGACAGGCCCGAAAGAACTCGACAAGCAACTTGCGAGTGTTCTGGACGCCGGTGGAAGCTTGGGGCGACGACCACGAGATCTCTGGAGATCCAAAGGAGGGTCAAACGGAGAATTCAGATCCAGATCCAGATCCAGATCCAGACCCAGCAGCTAGTAGAGAGCAGAAGTATCAAGAGAACCAACCTTCTCCAAGTTGATCAAACGCCGGAAACCATCCAGTGCCGTCGTCAAAGTATGGGATTGGGGATGGCCTTGAGATGCCGTGGGGTTTTGGAGTTGGTCAAAGTGCAAACTCGATAGCTCTGCCAACACCAGTCCATCTCATACCATCTCATCTCATCGCATTCTCGGCGGTACACTCCGACTGCTTTACCCCCGAATGGCCAGCAAGGCTGTTTGCGGCAGTTGCATCTTGGCACCGAAGCTCAGGAAGTTGGCCGGGTTGTCTCCTGAATGGACAACGAGGTATGGGTGCGTGGTCGGTTTCAGTGGAGGGACTCATGCCTCGAGAGAAAGATTATGGAATGGTGCGGGAATATTTGACGATATCCGACGTCATCTGGATATCTATCACGCAAAGCATCCAGTCGGTTTATGACAATCGCGTGGTGTCGATGAGCGGTCTCGAAGATGCGATGGGAGAAGAGCAAGCCAGATCGGCAACCGACCCAGCCCGTGGAACAACACCAGCAAGTTCTCGTCGACACCATCGGCGCTGGCGAGATATGCGAATTTGACAGCAGGAAAATCGGCTTGGCAAGGAGGCCGTCGACGCAGCGGTCTTGGGTTCATGGGGCGATGGATATGAGAGACGCAGCACGAGCTTGATGAATGTTAAAACGGGGAACCAGAGCGATCGGGATGGCAACCGCTTTGTTCTTGCTCCCGCCTGATCCGGGGATTGGCCAACCATGCATGACTGGCCTCAGCGCCATCGGTGGAAGGGCACATCTGTTGACGACACAAGTGCCATTGACGAACTGGTGCGAACTCGGCCGGCTGCCAATGGCATCGCCTGCTCTCCTTTCTGCCCCTCCCCTGTGGCCCTCTCCTTTCGCTCTTCGACTTCGTCACCGCTCTCCTGCCTCGTCTGCACATCGTCGATTGCTGCTTCCTGTCTCTCCTCATCCCACCTCTCCGCCATGCTCAGAGCCTTTTCCTGTTGCTTTGGAGGGCTGGCAACCCCACCCAAGGACCGAGATGTCTCCTCACAGACCCCTGTCTCCCAACAACCAACATTCCCTTCCCAGCCCGATCCCTTGGGCCCCTGGCTCCATCCCGTCGAGTGTCTCATCAACACTGCCCGCGACGAGCCTGATGCTCTCCTGATTAACACATACGAGAACGGCGACTCGGAGCGCTTCAGCTATCTCCAGGTGTGGAGAAGAGCTTACTTGATCGCCCAAGCCCTCAAGGCCCTCCCTGGCTGGAACGATGACGGCCACGACGTCATCGGCACCTTCTGCGAGGCTGAAGCCAGCTGGGTGATCTACTCGTTCGCCGTGTGGATGCTGGGCAAGTGAGTATCCGCTATTGGTGCGGTGTGATGTTGTGCTGTGAGTTGTGAACACTAATTCAAGAAAGGGACATGTTCAACCCTTGCTCCGTGCCATGTCAAGGGTCGAGTCTCACCTGTCTCTTGATCCTCCTTCAATCCAGGAAAACACTCAACTTTGCCCTCAACCTGCCTCCTGCAGCCCGCAAGGCCCTGTGCGAGAGGTATGTCCCTGCCATGTTGTCGTTAGGATGAGCAGGCTGGTCCGGGGGTTGAATCGAGTCAGCTATGCCTGATCCCGATCTGACACTCACATCACCATCAACCGACAGACATGCAATCAAGTACATTCTCTACCACCACACCAAGCCCGGCCGCACCGAAGGCGTGACGCTGGTCGATGCTACCACCTTCCCGGTGTTGGACGACATTCCATCTCCGTCCCTCGAAGTCTGTGAGCCTCTCAATGAGTTTGTTGCCTATTTGGGAACCTCCGGAACAACCGGTATGTGAGAGGAGTATGCGAGTGCCTGGGATTGCTGATAAGCCAAGGTCCAGCCACAAAGGTCGAGCATGGGAAGTTGAGCTCTAGCGGTTGCGACAGTAGATGACAGACATTGAAGCAACGGTTAGAAACCTATTTGACCTCTGTCTCAATCCTCAATACCGTTTCCTAATCACTCAAACAGGCATTCCGAAGACGTAAGTGACCCATGGTATTGCATCCATACTCCTCACTCGGATCGAATGAAATATCTAACTCTCAGTGCCTTGTGGTTCTTCAGATACAAGTTCCCTCATACTGGCGCAATCACTGGCCGAGCTGTGCTGGGGCTCAAGTATGTGAGTTCCGGGCTGTGCCAGGTAAGTCACACGATTCGAAGCAACAGAGGGGAGTCATCCATATATTGGGAGCTAACACGAAATGGCGATCAGGCACCTTCGTTTACTGCAACCCTAGGCTGGATGCTTTGCGCCTTGAGCCTTAAGGGATCGGTTTGGATGCCAGAACCCACACCCAACACCGTTGGCAAAGTCAAGAGCATCATCAAAATGCTCGATGATGGTTTATGGTACTTACTTATGGTAAGTCGTAAACCCCATTGACATGCTCCTTCATCCCAGCGCTGACGGATTCTCCTTCGTTAATCCATCTTTACAGACGCCTTCGTTCATGAAGTTGATCATCAACGTGGCCCGGGCTCAGAATCCCAATGTCAAGTGGACGAAGACGAGAAAGATTGGCTTGGGTTCGGAGCTCGTTCCAGTCAGCGTGGTCGCACAGGTTAAGAATACATTCCCCAACGCTGATATCATGTCCGGTTATGTCTCCAGCGAGGTAAGTACTTGCTTATCGTGTTAGCACAACGATTTGATACTAAATTCATCAATTGTTCTTGCTCCAGACAGCTTTGATTGGTGCAATCACGATATTCCTCCTCCCAGCCAGCAGTGAAGTTGTTCCGCGAAAGTTGCATTACAAGCTCGTCAAACCCGGTGTGAGATGCCTCCTCTTTGATGAGGAGGGCAATATTGTCGACCAGAGTATCTCCAAGAGTGGTGTACTCGTCTTTGCCGTCGACAAGGATCATCCCATCAAGAACCACCCCAACTTTGTCAACGCCGATCCGAATGACAAACTCGCACCCTTCGGCTTCCTCGAGGATGGTTCACCTCGAATCTGCACCATGGACTGGGTCGAGATGGTTGGCGAAAAAGAGTTCACTGTGGTTGGAAGGTGAGGTCGATGGCCGGGTGTTGCATCTCTCGTTGATGGCGACTGCACATCTGGCATCCTGACGACACATCCAACTACTGTATCCGGAGTACTCACGCCATCCATTCCCTCACTTCACACCATCACTCCAGATTCGACCAGAAGATCAAGGTCAACGGCGTCTATGTCGACCTCAACGCCCTCGAGGAACTGGCCAACGAAAACATGTCCAAGATCATCTCGGACTGTGCCTTCATCCAGACCTCCGAGAAGAAGATCGTGATGCTCTTTGTCCGCAGAAGCGGCTCTGAGGTCAACCCCACTCCTGCCGAGCTTCTGCAGCTGACCGAGGACATGTTTGCGCTGACGAACGTCGCCAAGTTCCCGATCCACAACTGCTTCGAGCTCGACGAGTTTCCCTTCAACGACTCGGGCAAGCGCGACCTCAAGAAGCTCAGGCGCATCGCCGAGAATGTCGATCAGTTCGGCAAGTCGGTCGAGTACCCTCGTTTGAAACTCGCCAACACTCCCCTGTCCCGCACCGCCGCCAAGATATCCCAGATCGGTAGCCAGATCATCGACAACCCCACCCTCGACGGCCGCAACTACTATATCGGCGGCGTCGGCTTTGACTCGCTGAGTGTCAGTCGTCTGGCCCTCGCCATCAAGGACGAGTTCAATGTCGAGATCTCGCCTCTGATCTTGCTGTCGAACGGAATGACACCGACTGATGTCGCCCAGCTGGTTGTCGACATCCTCGACGACAGACCGATGATTCCCCCGACCGTCCATCTGGCTGCCGAGGCCGCCAAGCTCGACGATGCGAGTGTGACGGCCGAGGGTCTTCCTCCGTTTGTCTATCCCAAGGACCCTCGCGGTATCGTCCTGACCGGTGCCACTGGCTTCCTCGGTGCCTTCCTGGTCTTTGAGCTGGCCCACAAGTTCCCTCGGGCCAAGATCTACTGCCTGGTCCGAGCCCCGACCGAGCAGGTGGCTGTCGAGCGCATCATCAGCACGGCTCAGAAGCTGGTCCTCGATCCGAGCCAGAGAGCCTTCCTTGACCACAACCTCAAGCCTCGACTCGTTGGACTGTGCGGCAACCTGTCGCAGGACAAGTGGGGACTCTCGGACGAGCGATGGAAGGAGATCAGCGAGGAGACCGACATGATTGTCCACAACGGCGCCGAGGTCCACTGGCTGTTTGACTATGACAGACTCAAGGGACCCAATGTCCTCAGTACGGCGACGGCCCTGAGACTGGCCACAACCCACCACCTGAAGCCGCTGCACTACATCTCGACCATCGGCACGATCCCGATGGCCAAGAAGGCAGACAAGCCGCTCGAGGAGACGATCTACTCGGCCTGGAACATCTCTGGCGGGTATGGCCAGACCAAGTGGGTCTCTGAGCAGCTGGTCAGCAAGGCACGATCGAGGGGAGTACCTGCGACGATCATTCGCCCAGCCGTCATTGCCGGCGACAGCCAGTACGGAGGTGAGTCGAATGTGATGTGGTGTGGTGTGGTGTGGTGTGGTGTGGTGTGGTGTGGTGTGGTGGAGATGTCTCAATCGCTCATATGAACTGGCCATGAATCGATGGTCTCGATTATCAAGTGGTACTCACTACCAACTGACACCAACTGACACTTTCACACCCTTCATCGCCCCAGTGTCCAACTCTGATGACTACATCTGGCGATATGTCAAGGGATGCATCCAGCTTGGTGTTGCTCCCTCGCACGCCACTCTCGTCACGATGACCATGGATCCCGTCGACCATATTGCCAAGGTGGTTGCCGAGATTGCCGGCTCTGAGGAGTCCCTGTCCAAGTTTGTGTTCCACATCAGCGACTCGGAGCACAGGTGAGGAGTGTGTGATATGGTGTGATGTGGATATGGTGTGATATGTTGTGGTGTGGATGGTGGATCCTGACTCTGATTACTCACTCACTCACTCACTCACTCGCCACAGTGTCCTCACTGAGACCCGGCTGTTTGAGATTGTCAGGAACCATGGCTGGCCGATCCTGTTCGAGACCCGCGAGCAGTTCAAAGAGGCCTTCCACTCCCATCCCGCCGTCGAGAGCAACGCCCTGTTCCCGCTCATGCACATCATGATGGACATGTCCTTCAAGATCGACAACGCCAACACCCGCTCGATCTACCCGACTCCCTGTCCCTCGCTGGAGGAGGTTGTCGAGAAGTGTCTCAACTATCTGCACCACGTTCGCTTCTTGGGCGATCCCCTGGACCCGTCTTCGCCCTTCAAGATCAAGTATCCCGAGACCAGCGCGGTCACCCGCACCGGCCGCAACTGAGGCCCGATGCACCACGGCGATGTGGATTGGAGACTCTGGATGCTTCATAATCTTGATAATGTCTCAAGTCCCTCTCCTTTCCTCTTCCTCGCTTTCGCTTACCTTTCCTATTATGTATGGATGACCCAATCGCTCCTGTTTATCGTTTCCGGTTACTGGTTAACTGTATAAGCATGACGTGGGTGATACATCAACGAGTGACTGCCGACCTGCAACTGCAACTACAACTGCACCCGCCGATGTCGCCTGCGACTGACAGTAATGACCACTTTGTCTCTGGCATTGTGTTCTTGGATCCCACTGCTCGATTGCCACGAGTGGTGCCGACCCGCACGCTCGGTATATGCTCCTGGCTGTGCCGCGCACTTGGCGATATTGAACGGAGCACATGGGCTGTATTCAGGATGCAGAGATATGTGGCATCGGCGTCAAAAGCAGAGCGGCCTGTTTCGATTCCGTGCGCGGTGTATATGTGAGCAGCAGTTCCAGCGTCACGACAGTAACTTGATTGCTCTCAGAATCAAGAAACCGTATATCCAGAACATCGCCATGTCCCAGTTAATGGATGCACTTGCAGCGCTTCCGGGTGGTCGCGACCCAGGCGGTAGTTTACTTGGGTCTCTGAACGTTGGTGCCGAGGCATTTGCTATCATTCCGGGGGTCAGGTTGGATGTGTTTGTGTTGGGAACAAGTGATGGATTGGACTGGCCCATCACGGAGCCATCGGCGAGCATCGGCGGATCAACTACGCCATTGCCTTTGCGATTGTCCGGGGTATTTGGCGGCCATCTGTCGACGGGTTGATCTTGATCGTTGTAGCACTAGAGTCAGATTAAAAGATTAGGTCTCCACTCGATAGCCTGTCCGAGATCAAGCTGGCTCGATGGCATGATGACCCGATGGAAAATGGCTTTACATGTAGCATGACAGACGAATCGACTTTGTTGGGATTGTACCTGGATGTCAATATACTCGAAAATGGCGGTCCGTCCATATACCGGATCGAGGTTGCTCCAGTCTGCTTCGCCCGACCAGTCCATGGTTGATGGGTTGTCGCCGGCGTCCCAGAGCGAGAATTGTACGAGCGATGGAGTTTGTGGGTACCACAGAGGCACCATTCCTTGCTGCACTTGTGTCGAGTTCATGCCGTCGACGGCCCTGGTGAAGGTCTTGACGACGAGTCCATCGATGGACCATCTATGTGCAAGCAAGTCAACCGTTAGTCTCACGAAGAAGGCCCAGACGCATAAGGCAAGGCTGTCCGACGACCCCGCCACAACAACGGTAATGCCCATGTGGCCTGAGCGTGGGAATAAGGAGTCAGACCGAGCGCAACCCCTGCGCCTCTTGGCCAACCTACGTGATCTTGTCGTGGCCCCAGTCGATGGTGTAGATGTGCCAGTCGTCGAGCCGGCCGCCGGTCACGTTGAACATTCCAAAGTGCTTCCCGAACTCGGGGTCGAGTGTCGTAAGGTTCCAGGGTGGCTGATCTTCAAACTGGTGGTAAAATACATTGGTCTGTGCCGTGTTCTTGACCAGTTCCCAGTCAATCTCATCTCCGATGTCGGACATGGTGATCAGCGATGTCACAAAGCCCGACTGCTGGACAGCTTTGATACGGGCTGTGATGCGGCCATAGAGCATGTAGCGCGTTGTTGAAATCCGGGCACTTGCTGTTGAGCACACAGCCAGGGAGTTATCCGGCATGGAGCGAAGGCATGCAAGGATTAGTGCGAGCAAAGCCATAATTTGGCCAACGGGCTTTGTAGCGAGATATTCTGCGAGATATTCTGCGAGATATTCTGCGAGATATTCTGCGAGAACCGCCGCCATCGTCTCCATCCGCATCACCATCGGCCAAGGACAGCGGCCCCAATACACTCCCACCGTCGAGTACAGGCACTTGGTGCTAGTAGCTTACAGGCGCTGGTCTGGTTTTTGGAGGGGTCGGCAGGCATGCAAGAAAGCATGAGTCCTCCAGTTCCGCCAAACTATCGGTGCAAAGTATAGTTAGCCACCCGCCAGTATGCGGAACGAATGAGACTCGGCAAGCCACATGATCGGTGGAATAGCGCCAACAACCGCTCGCACCCCAGCATCCTACCGTTACGAGGTCCTTTGAAAAGTCGATTGTCCAATCGTAAACAGTATAGTCGATGAGCGGCGGGGCACCCCTCCGCTGAGGAATGGTTTGGTCTGGAGCGGCAATGCGAGAGTAGTCTTGGAACGTGTGTCGCTTCGAGACACAGTTGCCGACAACGCTCGGGATGTCACTGGCGACCGATGGCGGTGGGCCGTAAGAAATGGCGGGCATGTTGGGTTTGGCTGTAGTGCGGTGCTGGCCTTGGATACGAGCAGCAGAGACAGCCTGATCTAGGCACGAACAATGATTATTGAAACTTGGAAGTTTGACGACTGCAAATGGGGAGCGAGCCTCGGCGGACTTGGCCACAGCTTTTGTAGTTGAGGGCCGCGAGGGCTCTGCCCGGGTGCGGCCAAAGCCCAGCACTCTCCCTCGACGCAGCGTCGCCCAGCGTCATCATCTGCGCGCAAATCGCCAGGGCAAGGGCATGGCCACCCTGCTCTGGCCTTGCTGCTCCTGGGACTTGGGGCTGTGGTCTCCGCCCCCATGACCCGCGGGGCTGGCTGGGGTCCTGGCCACGGCTCCGTTTCGCCACAGTCAGCGTCTTTGGCAGCTTGCTGTGGGCTGGAGCGCCTCTGATGCACTTCGACTCACCACGGTCGGCTGTGGGCAGGCCTGGTTCGCAGCCCAATCCAAAGTTGCGGCGACAAGGCTGTGTGCTGTGCCAATAGGGCTGCGTTCATCTCACACAAGTGGGGGCTGTGACGTGCTGTGAGCCACACAGGCTGGCCAAGGAGCAAGATTTTGCACATCCAGGTCCGCCATGGAGCTGCATGCAGCCCGCCGCTCAATCTCACCCACGAGCATGGCCCCCAGGCACGTCCGCCGATGCTGCTCGGAGCAGCCACCGGCGGCCCTGTTTGGCGGACGAGGGATTCAGGCAGGACGGACCCTGACGATGGCGGCTGCTGTGTCGCCCGCACTTCGGACCCGTCGACAGCATCCGCCCGAGTCCACAACCGGCCTGCCAGGCTCCACCCGCACCCCAGGTTGCGTCGGCGGGCTGTATCTGTTTGTCCAGCTGCTCGCACTGACCCCTCAACCAGCGCGTGTTCTTCAATGTCAGATTCTGTATTGCAGCTGTGTCGGCCTCATTCGCCGTGGTTGATCATGTGCATTGCTCACTTGGACGCCTTGGCCTTCTTGCCAGAGGTCTCGGCATTCTTGCCAGAGCTCTCAACTTTGGCCGGGCTCTTCTTTTGTCCACCCTTCTGCTTCATCATCTCCGCAAGGAGCTCGTTGCTCTTGGCGGCAACCCGGTCCTGGAAGAGCACCTCTTCGGCTTCCTGGGCAGTCAGCTTCCAGTCGCTGACGAAGCCCAGCTTCTGCCACTCGTAGTGAATCACCTTCATGTCCACGCCCGCGGGTAGGCTTTTGTTGATGTAGTCCACGAACAGCTCAATGGTCTCTGGCGAGGCGTCGTAGAGCTGCAGCAGGCGCTTGTAGGTCTTCCGCTCAAAGAGCTCCTTCGTCTTGGCGTGAACAAACGGACCTTTGTTGACGGCCCATCGCTGGGTGTTTGTCCTGAGATGGATGACGGGATCACACGGGATACCAGCAACGTGCGCCGAGTATCGGGCAAAGTAGCTGACGAAGTCAAGGTGATCGGGCATGAATCCTCTGAACTCGAGCTTGCACACCAGATCGTTGTGCTTTGCCTCAGGCTCGGCAACAGTCGGTATTGTGATGGGCTCGGGCACTGTCGTTCCAGAGGAGTAAAGCAAGGGCTTCAGTACACAGATGAATGTGAGACTCGAGCATGTTGTGTGGCGCACGACGTGGAAGGGCCTCTTACGTGAGATATTTTGCCATCCATAAGCATTTTGACCTGAAAGAGAAGGTCAATCGTGTCAAAGAGGCAAGTTGTCAAGATCAGACACCCAGGCTGGAACGCATTGACCAGTAGGTGGCACCCTCGATTACAAGAGCCCGTCATCTGAAAATAGCTTCAAAGCCCATACACCGATCTTGACTGACTGAAGTACTTTGGTGCCAATGAGCGGAGTGCGTTGACCGCTCCAGACTCCTCGCATCGACTCACCAACGTTATCGATAGCAGGCAGCAGGGACTTGTTCTTCCTGCGCGCCGTTGGGGACTGGCGACCCTTTGGTGCCTCAGCGATTTGTCCTTCGACAGCATCCTTTGGTGACTGAGTGGCAGACCCGGTCTCGGCTTGTTTGCTGGATGATGACGATGCCCCAATGGCCGACTCGGCACTATCCTTGGCAGTCGCCGGCGATTCCGTTTTAGTCGCTTCTGATGACATTAATCGACTGATCGAATACAGCGAAGGGGCTTGGGCGATGTAGGCAGATTCTGAATCCCATGCGAGGAGGAAGTCGGTGGTGATGAGTTCAGCATGTCGCCAACGGGGACACTCGTTTGGCACACTGCCCATTCGGGCGATTCACGGGATTCATCTTCGAGACTTACTCTGGGCCGTGGAGAGGGCTCGCGCCGTCCAGAACCCGACCTATACATCCAGCGATCCAGATGTCCGGGGAGATCAGAATGGATGGGTGAGGAACGAATGCTTCATGGGTGTCGCCGGATCCACACCTCAGACCCTATATCCAGTTCACACAATCTCCCTACGAGCCATGATGCGTGTCTGACGGGCGCGATGAGCTGGTCTTTCGGGATCTGCTGCTGCTCGACTCTGGGTATTTACCCTGGATGAGACTGAGGAGATCATGACTGGTCTGGCTGACTGGGCAGGTCTGTGATCTTGGTTGGTGTGCTTCAAGTGTTCGGTAGCAGGTCGATGCGAGGCAGCTGAGGCGGTCTGGGCGTGTTCAGACACCGTTACAGCAGCGAGATGCCGGGCTCGATCGTGGGGCGGGCTGATACGCTGTGTGCAGATCGGGGGTCGGCAGCAGATCGGGCTGGTCCTGACCGAGACTTGCTTGGGTGTCGCCGTGCTGCGTTTTCACTTTTTTTGCACACAGGCGCACCGGTGCGAGGGTTAGGGCTGCCGCGCCTACGCCACAGCTGAGTTTGAAAATCCCATTGCTTTTTTTTTTTGTGCCCGCCAGCAGCACCAGCACCAGCACCAGCACCAGCACCAGCAACATCTGTCCAAGGCCGGCGCTGACCCAACACCCATCGATCCGACGGCGCCCCTCCGCTGCACACCGCACCCGCCATGGCAGACTCAGACATGGACAGCCATCTCGACGGCACGGACACTTCTCAGACCGATTTCGCGAGCAACGAGCTCTTTGTCAAGATCCGATCCCAGGCCAACTCCAACCTCGAAAACCAGAAGCAGGTACAGCGGCGGCCTGTGCTTGCCGTGTGCTTGCCGTGTGCTCGTCCGCGGCTCTGGAATGCTCAGGGAACTCGTTTTGTATCGTGGAACTGGCAGGCGGCTTGGCGACAAATTTACATCCGCTTCTCGTTTGGCAGGCCGCATTCATCCTCCTCGCCGTTGAGGAGACCATCAAGGAGCAGAATGAGCGTCTCTCACCTCTCGCATACTTTGGCGCTCTGGTGGGTAGCGTCTGCTCTCAAGTCACTATGGCGTATACCGCGGCTGCTTCGATATCTGGAATCCTCTGTTCTTCGCATCCATACTTACGGCTCGCCACTTCCGTCCTGGCAGATGACCATTCTGGAGCAACAGAGTGCCGCAGCCGCCGGCGATGCCAGCAAGGAAAACATCATAGTTGCGGTGACCTATCTCCTATCGATTGTGTTCCCAAGGTCAGTATCGTCAGTTCAGCAGCGCAGACAGTGGCTGGCACAAGTTGATGGCCGCTGAGCGCATATATGGTACTCACAAAGCAAACAACCCTCTCCGACCGCAGAGTCCCATCGAATGTGCTGAAGCTCAAGTTTGCCGATATCACCAAAACCCTCTCCGAAACTCTGGAACTGCACCAACAACACGCCCCTCTCGTCCGAGCGGTAAGGGCTGCTTGCGTCCTGCAGATTTGCATATCAGCATTGTGCGTGTGTTGCATCGTACTCGCCGGCGACGTTGCTCAAATGAAACCATCATCCCGGTGCTCTCTTTGCTTGTTCAGCTCATCGGATGCATCGAGTTCCTACTTGTGGCCCAAGAATCTTCGACCTGGTCCTCGGCTGAAGCGAAGGGCCTGCTAAAGTCGCTTCTGTTCCTGTGCCTGGACTCCCGTCCCAAGGTGCGGCGAAGAGCCAACGATGCCCTCCGCCGGGTTCTGTCGCGGCCTCCCCCGCCAGCTCTGCATCACCCTGGCACCATTCCCACCATCGATTTCTGTGCCCGACACCTCGAGGAGTACCGCAGCGCCAAGACCTCGCAGGAGAAGAAGGCACTGGAGACCCACGTCCTGCACATCCTCGTTTTCCTCAAGATGCTGCTGCCTGTGGTGTCGCTCCAGGCTCGCCATGAAAAGACAAAGTCCAAGCTCAAGAACCTGTGCCAACTGCTCCTGCACATCCCGGTGCGCTCCTCGGGCTCGGGCAACACCATCTTGACCCAGTGGATCTTCCAGGCCATGGAATCTCTCTTCACCGCCGACAGCGGCGAGACTTTCCCGCTGCTCGACATTGCCCTTGTGGATTCGGTCATCCGCGAGCTCATGGAGGTCCGCCCTTATCAGAACGACGTGAGCTTGACGCCTGCCTGGTTCGACTTACTCGGGCGCGGCTTCCAGACTCTCGCCCTGCTCGTTCGGGAAACGCTGGAGTCGGAAGATGCCGATCCATCATCGGCTGAATACAAGTACGCCCAGCACCAATACGCCAAGCTTGTCCTGGACTTTTTCGAGGCCACCTTTGCTCCTGTCTTTGGCGAGTCCAATCGCCAAGTCATCATCCAAAACGCCGCCACTGCCTTTGTGTCAATGATCCAGAACTCGCTTGTGGGCTACATGGTCGACGACGCCGCCAGCTTCGACCCAGACATGGGAAGCGCGGAGCTCCCGCCGCTCATCCGCATCCTCAACATGATCCGCGAGTCCTTCAAGAACGTGCGCTTCCACGACTCGTGGGGCGCCGTGTTGTCCATCGCCGAGGCTGTTTTCGTGGTAAGCCATTGCACTGCACGGACTGGTGTTTTGTGATCATGTCGCTCCTCACGCCGATCGGAGGCTTGATGCTGGGCACATGCAAGCAGTCAGCGGCTTGCATGCTTGGTTCATCATGCTGTTGATTGCCGTGTGACTGCAGCCACTCGCTCACCTTCGTCGCCCATCGCTTTCTACCCCTCCCACGCACACTGGCACTCCTCAAAGACTCTCGGCCGCAACAGCGCAGAGCTGGTTCATGGACTGCTCGAGGATATCGTCACTCTGCGCGACGATCCCAGCTACGGAGAGTCCTTCCTGTTCAAGAAGGAGCTCGAGTCGGCATTGCAGATGGCTGGCCAGGCCATTGGCATCGACACCTTCCTCACCTACATACCCCACAATATCGAGAACGATCGGCCGAACCTGCCGCGCCGGCCATACGTGCTCGCTCTGCTGCTCGAAGGCCTCGAGCGGCCGCTTCCCGAAACCAAGATCTCGAGCCCGACGCCGTTCGGTCCCCACTCGCTGCGGTACTTTGCCACCGAGATCATGCCTCTTGTCAAGCGCATGCTCGACAGGAGTTCGGAGCTGTGGGGTGGAGCAACGCGCAAGGCCCTCGAGGCCAAGCTCTACGAGACTCTCGGAACACAGGCGTTCGGCCTCCTCGGCGGCATCTGCGCCTCTGTCCCCGAGGACCTTGGCGAGTCCTTTGCATTGCTCGGTCCTCACCTCGGCCGTATCCTGCAGATTCAGCCCACCGAGCTATTCCCCAACCTTCCGTCGGAACCCGATATGCGCCCTCTCGTTTGCAACGCCTTGCGACAACTGATCGACAGCTTTGTTGAGCTGTCGTCCGAGCACGCGGACTCGGAGAACTTTATCGTCACCAGCCGCATCAACAGTGGCCTCGATCGACTGAAGGAATATTCGACGCGCTTCCTTGCTACGCTCTGCAACAACTACAGCACTGTCCCGCCCGAGTTCCTGGAGTCGATCCGCAGCAAGTCCAAGGGCCAGAATCTCCAGGTCCTGTACGAGCGCGAGAACCAGCACTACGAGATCGCCATCAAGAGCTTCTTGAAGATTGCCGACGCCGAGGCCATCCAGAACTACTTCTTGAACCTCGTCAAGACCCTGCTTCAGTCCCAAACCGAGCAGGAGTCGCTCGAAGGCGTGGAGAAGCAGATTGTCCAGCTGCGCAACTATGCCATGCTTGATCTGCTGCTCATCTTGTTGCCGTTCCTGCCCGAAGTTAAGGATGGCAGCGCTCCGAGCCAAGCTGGGGACACGCCACTCTCCCTCTTCTACAAGGTTCTCTCTGGCCAGCTGCGCGATGATGACCCGACTCTCCAAAAGAAGACCTACAAGGCCCTCGACCATGTCATCTCTGTGCTCACCCACAACCCCAAGCTGCTGGATCTGGACGACCTCATCGAGAACCTGATCGACCCGGATGTCCTCTCGGTTGTGGCCTCGGGTGCCAAAAAGTCGCGCATCCAGTGTCTGATGAAGGTGGCCGACGCTATCCCGCCCAAGAAAAAGTCGCTGCTCTTGCAGTTTGTGCCCGTCGTTCTGTCGGAGGTCATGCTGGCCACCAAGGAAGCGAGCGAGCGCGCGCGGAACACGGCCTTTGAGTGTCTTGTGGCCATGGGGAAGAAAATGATGATCTACGGCGAAGAGGGCAAGGTCAAAGGCCTGTGGGACATGACTGTCCTCTCCAAGCAGCTCGAGACCTCCAAGGGCGACGACGATGACGATGAGGATGACGACGATGACGACGACGACGAGATGGAGGGCTCTGAGCAGGAAGTTAGCCTGCGCGAGTACACTATGATGATTGTCGCTGGTCTTGCTGGCTCAACCGTTCATATGCAGAGTGCTGCCATCTCGAGCTTGTCGCGAGTTGTTTTCGAGTTCCACGGTACGCGGCTTTGTCGAGTGTGGGGCACATGCGCCGTCGAGATTGTGGCAAGGGCCACAATCGATGCTGTCAGCCCGGCCTGCTGTAGAGACGGCCACGGCGATATCTAACAGCCCTCGTTCTGGCCGCAATCTAGAGCATATGGCTGACGAGCTGGTGAAGGAGCTCATCACCACGATCCTGTACTTCATGGCATCGCCCTCCAAGGAGATTGTCAAGGCTGTCCTTGGTTTTGTCAAGGTTGTGATCGTCACGCTTCGCCAAGAGCTGCTGGAGGATCATTTGGAGGAGATCTGCGTCTCGATTCTGGCGCACTCGCGTGACCACAAGTCGCACTTCAAGTCCAAGGTCCGACATATCTTTGAACGACTTGTCCGACGGTTCTCATACGAGGCCATCGAGGGCTTCGTGCCTGAACAAGACCGCAAGCTCCTGGTCAACATCCGCAAGCGCCGCGAGCGGCTCAAGAAGAAGAAGGCCCTCGAGCGCGCTGATGAAAGCGAGGACGACGATCCGACGGCCCCCGGCGCCAAGGCTCGAGCCGCCGAGCGAGCCAAGAAGCTGATTGCGCAGAGCAGCCAAAGGGCCTTCGAAGATGCCGTCCATGGCAGTGAGAGTGAGCTCGACAGTGATGGCGAAGACCTCGAGCAGTATCTTCCCGAGCGCCTCCGTGATGGATCGTCCAAGTCGAGCCAGCGCGGCGCGGCAGCCGAGACCCGCATCCGCGAGGATGGCGACATCATCGACTTTTTGGACTCCAAGGTCGTCTCCAAGGTGACGACGGCGCCGACCAAGAAGAAGACCGCCGCTAAAGATGGCTCCGCCAAGGCATCGTTCGCGCTGGGCGATGATGGCAGGATGATCATCGAGGATGAGGACGATGAGGACGATGTCGCCGGCGCCAAGGGTGCAGACGAGGCCCAGAACGAGGCCGAGGACTACTACAAGGAGACCCTGACGGGCGAGGCTGCCTTTGTGCGCCTGCCCAATGGCAGCATCAAGTTCCTCAAGGCCAACAAACGGAAGCGCGACGGTGATGCCGACGGCGACGAGCGAGACGTTGGCGCCAAGTTCCCAGGCTTTGGAGGACGCATCGAAGCTTCGCGTGGGCAGGAAGCTGCCGTGGCCAAGATGCTGGGCCGACAATACAAGGCCAAGGTACGTCATGGGTGTGTGCTAGTTTTGTGTGTGCGCATACATCGCCGTGGCTCGAGACTCTTTCCCAAGTGGATTTGCTCACCCGAGATGCGTTGGGGCTGCGATTGTCTTGTGCAGAAAGCCAAGGGCGACATCAAGAAACCCAACATGCCCGATCCCTTCGCATACATCCCGCTCAACTCCAAGATTGTTGGCAACAAGTAAGTTGGCTGCCGCTGTCGGACCAATCCACACAGACAACAGAATGGCGGAGGAGAGTCCCGGCACTCGGTTCGCTTGCTCGTGTGCTCGTTTGCTGACTATAGCCTCCTTCCAGACGCAAATCCACCAAGATGGCGGGCCAGTTCAAGACCATCATCAAGGCCACGCAGCGAAACGAGGATGTCACGCTGCCAGGCCAGAGCTCGGGCGGACCCGCGGGTGTCAAGAAGCAAAACAAGAAACACAAGTGAGCACGAGTCTCTCGGTAGATCCCCGGGCAACACGAGTACAGCCCTGGGCGACAGTGGGCATGTCTTTGTACCGACAGACTGCCCAGCGCCGGCACAATTGCAGGCTTGTGCATGCACGGAGCAACAAGCCGACTGTCAGCCAAAGTGGCGCAATATATTTCATATTCTAGCATTGACCGTCACCCCAGCACGAACAGTCTCGGATGGGTGGCAAAGACGTTGCTGTAAAACCGAATGCCTTCGATCGTGTCGTCTCTGCATACCAGTCCTTGCTTTTCTGCCGCCTGGAGAATGGGGGGGGGCGATTGAGCATTGAGTGCAACAGTTGCAGCCCGTCTCGACAATCAAGATGCTCGCTTTGACACTCGGACCAGCGCAAGAACGTCCATTGCACAGACCCGCACTCGCCGTACCAATAGCTGCTCCTTGACAAGGATCGGCGACATTCCGTGTCTAAGGGCAAGCTCGGTCGCTGTGAGTCCGTGAGCGGACTCTTGAATCCAGCGGTGCACTTGCTCGGCGCCCATCCTGTCGGTGAACTGCCGTGAGAAACAGACGCCATAGACGACGATAGTCAAGGACAGCAACAATGTCCACCAAATGAATGCAGCAGATTGATGGCGATGGTCGGCGGTCGGCAAACGCGCGCATGAAAAAGGATATTTGAATGCACAGCCAGCAAACCCGAGTCAAACTTTCGCAGGACAAAGGGCAGCAAGTGCGCTTCAAACGACGAGCACGCCTTGTTCAGGTCTTCGGGAGATATCAGAGCTGAGCAGCATCGCAAACAAACTCGTCAGAGCCAGCACATTAACACACGATCATTCAGCACAGCCTGTACCTTCGAGTGCTCGGCCTGATACATGGAAGGCACTCTGCTGTCATCCAACGGAGCCATCCAACGGAGCCATCCAACGGAGCCGTCCAACGGAACCGTCCAAGACTGACCTGTCCCTCCACGGGCGCGATTGTACAAGCAGTACAGATCTGCCAGCGACAACATGCCGCCGTACTTGGGCAGAACCTTCTGCAAAAATCCCGCGATCTCGAAAGCCAGCTCCTTGATGTAACTGTCGCCGACAATGTCTCTTCAATGACAGGGGATGTTTGAACAATGAGCGTGCGAAAGAAACGCAGCCTCCCCTTATCGTCCTGTGCTGATTCAACCAGAGCCCCCCAGCCGGCCATGCTCCAAGACTCGATCAAACGTGCTCATGCCCTACTTTGTGACAGGGTTCTGAATGCCCAGATCGACCAAATAGCTGCGGAACGCAACGAGATCGACGTTGTCGTCGGAAGCGATGAATCCAGACGAAGAAGATAGCCGTTCGCTGATGGCTTTTGTCAGCTCAACCTACAAAGCCCCCAATGTGAGTGATCGTGTCGCTTCTGGACAAGCGTCGAAGCATACATCACAGGACGCAGCGAGTTGCCACCAGCAAGCACATGCACAGCTCTGGCTCACCATTGCCGCAGCCTTCTCCATAAGCCTGGTCATGTCACGGAAGGCTTCGGTCATGGAGTCGTCGACGATTTGCTTGGACTCGTTGACGTTTTTGATGATGCCCGCTGAAATCGCGGCGGCGGTTAATCACAGCCCCAGTCGCATACCGCAACAGCCATGCACAGCTCGGAGCTATGGACACAGGACGGCGTCAAGCGATGCCAATGCAAGCACATCGATGGGCTTACTTATGCCGCCGACACTCGATGCGGTGATCTTGGTTCCCAGAGATGGTGTTGGATTGGATGCTTGCTGTTTCTGGATGTGTCCGGACAACACCTGCGGGTCAGCGGCAAGGCACAACAATCGCCCCAGATCCATCCTTGGCGACTCGGCCCCTCCCATGATCCGGCCTCGGCGACTCACCTCCCACGCCTTCCGTGACAGTGAGTCCTTGATATGGCCATAGAATTCTCGGGATCCACCTTTGCGAAAGGACAACTTGATCAGGCCGTTGCTTGGCTGCAGAGCGCCAGGTGCTGCGGCTGCGCTTGTAGGCGACTGCATCTCGGCAGCCTCTGCGTGCAGTCTGGAGCCGCACATCTGGCACTGACGCTCGCTGCTCGGGTTGGCAAAAGTGCAGACGGAGCATGCGTTTGGAGCCGGGGATGGCAGCACCACTGTGGAGAGCGGGGAGCCGCACATATCGCATTTGCTGGAATCGGAGGTATTGAGAAAAGTACAAATCTCGCAAGCCAGCAAGTCGGATGTGTCTGCGATAGGAGCCGTCCCTGCTTCCTGCATCGAGTCCAACGAAGGGTAAAGGTACGCAGCGGCGCTGGATGGTGTCGGGTTCGTTGCGGGGGCATCGGTCGGAAGGACAGCGCTCGCTCGCTCGATCTTGGGAACGCCACACAGAGCACATTTGGAGAGGTCGCTGGGCCCGTTGGTGTGGTCGCAAATGTCACAAATCCATCCTCTGCCCGACAAGCCGGCCGATGGAGCGACAGACGGGGATGTGGTGAGCTTTGGCGAGATGACTGTGCTTTTGGGTGAATGTTCATGGAGATCCAGAGCGCCTGATGTGTTTCTTGTCATTTGAGTCAATTGAACGACGATCTTGGGGGACCGAGTCAGGAATCCTGGCTGGTGGAAACAAAGTCAATGGAATGGAAGCGAGGCAGCAGTCCCCTTTCGAGCACGGTGCAAGAAAAACAGAGCCATTTCCTCCGATGCACTTGTGTTCCGTACATCCAATTCTGCCGAGAGGACGCTGGACAGGGCAAGAGCGAGGCCTTTGGGCTCTTGGACGCCTTCGCGGACCCAGAGGATGCGATGCGTTGTCACATAGGCCAGCCCGTCGTCGAAATCGGTGAGGCGGAGCTTTCTGTGGAGATCGAGCCGCAGACGAATCGGCAGAGCAGGGGTCAGCGGCGACGTCTCTTGCAGCGGCTGCAGAGCTCAGCCGACAGTGGCCATCCAGAGTTGAGGGGGAGCTGCTCACCCATCGTAGAGACCCACACCACCTTGGGTCAGCAGCAGCGTCTCGCCGGTTTCGAACGATGGGCGGCCGTGAATCAGCGAGGATGTGATGTCCACGAGAAATGGCATGGTGTCGGTCTTGGAGGACATGGCTGGCGATCGATTCTTGCGGACCAGCTTCGAGTCGTGCGGCAATCAGCGCGAGACGAGCTTGAGGAGCGATATGCAGCCCAGCACGACCTGCGTCGACCCGATGGAAAGCAATGTCCGGGGGTGGTCTGGCCGCGTGGCTCATCCGGCCTGGCCCACGCGGCCTTGGCTCGGCCAGACGGCCACTGCGCAGTTGCCTGGCGGCCTCTGGCCCAGATCGTCCTTCTGCCGCGGCCTGCTCTGGCCTGGATCTCGCCATCATGCCCGGAGAGCCCCCCAGCCAGCCGCCCGGCGGGCCTGTCCTCCGTCGGTCGTTCCAAAGCCCCGGTCTGCGTCCGTCGCACAGCCGGCCTGTCGGCGGCACCAGCAGCGACCGAGGTCTGTTTCCTGGACCAACACCCTCGCTGCGGCGGCTCCTGTGCTTCGCAACCCAAGCACTGCGTCTTGCTTGTCGGTTTCGCATCGTTCTGATCCGCCGACCGGCACCCGCATCTTGTCTCCTGCTTTTCTCGCATCTGCATCTCCCAGGTATGCTTGCGTCGGCCGTTTCCCCGCCCTCAACCAGACTCAAGCGACCCTCGACTCCTGATCTCCATCAAGGCACAGACATGGTGGCATCGAGCCATCTGCGACCGTCGACCCTTCAGCGGTCGACCAGCCAATCTCACTCGCCCCCACGACGCACCCCGAAAGCTCCACCAAAGACGCTGGGTGTGCGGCGTGCATTCTCCCGGAGAACCCCTGTCATGCGCACCGAAAAGCGACTGCGAGCCGACCCGAGCACTGATCAACCTCGCACCAGCTCATCGCCGACCCGCCGGACCGGCCTCCAGAACGAACTCTCCGGGCTGTGGACCTCGTCGCCCGCGCTGATCGGCGACGACAATGACGCTTCCCAGACCTCGCCCCGCTTTATATCGGCCGCGCATTGTGACTACGGAGTGAGTCTTGTCGCCCATTGGCAACGGCCGGCCCGCACCTAGCCAAGCCATGATGAATTGCAAACTAAGGCCGTTCATTGCATTTCAGGACACCCAGCTGGTCGAAGACAACGAGCTTGATGTGCGTCGGCAAGAATATCCGCTTGATTCTCCTCTGCTGGGCGGCATCATTCATGACCGAGACGAAGACCTTGACGATGACCCGGATCTCAATTACGCCGGCAAGGACGACAGGACCGAGTACGGCAGTCCGATACTCGCCTCCCCGGCCCTGGTCTCATCGCCCTTGTACCCTGAGGCAGAATCGAGAGACGCATCGCTCGACTCACTTTATGACGAATCGCCACAAAGTCCGAAAGAATCGGCGCCATCGCCTAAGCCAGATGGCCGGCATCACGACTGCCATTGCAGCCCCATTTTGGCATCGCCAACTAGGCACCTGGTGCTCTCAACTCCAGAGGCCTCGGACGTCAGCTTCCGAGACGATGCAAAGTCAACTGGTCCAGCAGCTGTGATTTCGTCTCCGGACGACCACAGAGCAATGCCGGGCGATGACAACTGTGCAGAACAGCAGATATCCAACAGTGGTGCGGAGTCAACCAGCGTCTCGGCACGATGCGAGAGCCCGATACTTGGCAGCCTGGATCTAGATACTGGCTTTATTCACGCCAGTTTCCCGCGCCTCTCGACCGGGTTCTCCAGCTGTGAGGGAGAAGAGCCGGACCAACGCTCCCTGGAACATGTGGCATGTGAAGACCCAAAGCCATCCCAGGGCGTCGAGGCCACTGCCGACTCTCGACTGAGTGCATCTTCTCCGCAGCAAGCACCTCTCGAGTCACTTGAAGAATCAGAGCACACTCTGCCAACTTGCACCGACTCGTTGGTCGGGAGACTCCCTGACCCCGACCATCTGGATGGAGATGCCGTCTCAGAGACCACATGTTCCCTCTCGTTGCCTCCAGACATCGCCTCGGCGCCGATGGCCACCAAGAGTACCTTGGGGACCTTTAGACCAACCCGTCTCGGTACAGAAAAGTCGTTTGGCTCTTTCCAAAGCTCGGTCAGTGAGATTCAAAGCGAGACAACTCTTGTAGAGTCGCCATCGGTCGGTGGTGCCTTTACTGCCGATCGCTCCGCTGTTGAGGCAGCCGACGAAACTGCCAAGCCTCAACACCCTATCCCAGCGTCAGCCAGTCCCACTACCACAGACGTCGAGGATAATTCAGATCAGCATCGGCCAACTTCGAGCGGTCCGAGCATTGGCTTTACAACAGCGCGGGGGTCCTCACTCCCACCGCCCTCGGCTCAGGCACTCGCGATGGCCCACAACCTCCTCTCGGGCGCTGGCTCCACCGACAGTCACTCGAGCAGGTTTGCCTCCGAAGACACTCCCAGCGTGCCAGCAATGGTAACCACCGGCAGTCGCACGACCTCCGGATTCCAGACAGCCAGAGGACACTCGCTTCCTACCCCTTCAGCCGAGTCCATGAAGCGTGCCCGAGATCTCCTCTCAGACTCTTCGGATACTGACACGCTGCGCAGTCCTCCAAAGCGGCAAAATCAAGGCACTGGTCCTCCACAGCCCCCATCGAGCAGCTCCTCCGTATTCTCCCACCCAGATACGACCTTGTCGGCCAAGTTTCTGGAGGGCGCCATTTGCGAAGAACCATCTGGACCTGGAACATTCATGACTGCCTCTGGCAAGCACTTCCCGAAACTGTCCGGTGCGGCTCTAGAACGGGCACAACGAATATTCGCGGATGCTGACGATTCACACGCCGAGCAGCCAGTCAAGTTGCCAAGTAAAGGGCCACCCCAAACTCCCCTTCGCACATCCCGGCCGGTATTCAAGACCCCAACCAGAATGGCACCAAAATCAAATGTTCAAGATTCCGTCGATCCAGCGGCTGAATCAATGGGAGCGTATACTCATGACAAGGCAGCCTCGCAGGCTCCGTCCCAGTCTCCAACCCGCCCTGCCACAACGCCGTCGATGTCTTCAGCTGGATTCTCGACCGCCAAAGGCAGATTGCTGCCGCCGCCATCGAGAGAAGCATTGCGTCAAGCGGAAGCATTGCTGAGCTCAGGCAGCCCAGCCGAAACAGATCGCAAGCCTATGCCCAGCACGCCGACGGCTCGTAAAGTCGCTCCTTCTGCCGCTGCCTCGGCAACACGACCACCGGTCCCCTCACTTGCGCCCGCTGGATCACCGCTCCGCCTGGGTGGCTACCATTCCGATCCTCTGAAAGCTCTGCCCACGACGCCCAAAACACCTGTCTCACGAGCCATCGGCAGCCAGAACAAACCCTTTAAATCTCCGTTGACGGCCCGATCCCGCAACCTGGCCAACCCGCCGACATCCAGATCATACGAAAGCCCTCGGCGTAGTGAGCGGCAAGAAATTCCCCAGATATTCGATGTGTCAAGTAGGTACCAAACTCACAGCAACGGTAGCTACAGCCACGGCCACTGACGATTCGCTTCCTGCAGATTCAGCCCCCCGCCAGTCGTGGAAGGAGTGTTTCACAGAAGTCAAGCTCGATAATATTGACGGTCGCCAGGCGCTGTATGTCCCCGCGCTCAACCATTGTCGTCCAATGCATAATTACGTTGATCTGCCTCTGATCTTCTCGCCCCGGCTATAGACCCGATGATATCCTGAGGATGAACTCGGTGCTGTCCAAGACGCACAAGTTTGTTTCTTGCTCTGGAGAGTCGCTCGATGCAGAGGCCATCACGCAGGAGCTTATTAAGCGTGGCTGTCAGGCCTCGCTTCTCACGACGGATTGGGTCATGAACCACTACCGCTCGATTGTGTGGAAGCTTGCCTGCATGGTCCGCCAGTCGCCTCGCCTGCAACAATCATACTGGAATATCGAGATGGTCGTCTCGCAGCTGCTCTATCGGTTGGTTTTGTCGCTGCAGCCGTTGCTGATGCATGTTCAGGCATTGCATCCGAAATTCTGTCGTGCGGGTCCTGACGAACATTGCCCTGTGCAGGTATCAGCGCGAAGTCAACATGGCCCATCGATCTGCCCTCAAGCTGGCTGTCGAGCGGGATCATCCCGCATCAGCGCACATGGTGCTCTGTGTTTCGCGAGCGTCGCCCGAGCTCACTCCCGGTCGGCATTTGGGTCTCGGTATGGAGCTGCAATATGCGATCATATCCCCAAACAGTCTGTGATCTTTTGTATTGGGCGTCGTCGGTGCTGTAATCCCGCCAGTGTGCAACGATCGCAGTTTAGCCACCGATTGATGCGCCAACAGAATCGCATAGCTGACCCACCTTTCTCCCAAACTGTGTCTCCGCCCAGACGAGATCGAGTTGACGGATGGATGGTACTTTATCATGGCCAAGCTGGACCAGTGCCTTGCCAAAGCGCTTCGAGATAAAAAGATCTTTACGGGGCTCAAGTTGCATGTTCAGAACGCCAAGGTTGGTCATGTGCATCGGGTTGCTCGGGAATGACAGCTGTCCAACGCATCATTATTGTTGTCATCATGGGTTGCTCAGGACTCCCTTATCGACTGACCTCTTTACCTTCTGCCGTCCTTGGTGAACTACTGTATGATTTATCCAGCTGATTGGCGCTGGTACCGATATCCTGAACACGGATGGCGCGGTGTCGTTGCAGCTAAACGCAAACAGCGTCCGTCGAGCCGCGTGGGATGCAAAGCTCGGCCTGCAGCGCCAAAGATTGTTTGTCAGCGGCCTGGCCTCGTTGAGTGCCGACGGTGGCTCTGCTGGATGCGTTGATGTCGTAGTTTGCAGGGTCTATCCGATTCTGTACTTCGACAAATCGATCGGTGGGCGAAACATCATCCGAAATCAGAAAGAAGAGGATATCGAGCAGCGGCGTTGGGAGGTAAGTCGCGGAGCGCTTTGTCGTCGATCTGCATGCGCTCTAGGCTTCTCGCTTCATCTGATGCATCACTGGTCCCATGCGATAGATGCAGCAAAGCAAGGCGGCCGATGGCTCTTTCCGTCGATTTGGCGGCGGGTACGAGAACGAGCCCCCGCTTCATTCGGCTCAAGACGGCGCCACTGCGCCAGCTCAGACTATGGACATCCGAGAGAGACGCCGCCGGTTCGATGCGCTTCTCGGCTTTTCCGAAGGTCCCGACCACGGCGAGGTGAGCACAGTCGCGCTGTGCGATCCTCTACTCCCGGAGGCATAGCAGGGTAAATCACAAACCGAGTGCTGGTGGCACCGACTGGCTCTCATCACTCCTCTGCTTCCAGCGAAATGTCACATCCTTTGTCAACATCCGGATTTGCGACTACCCGCCCGAAGGCACCAGCCCGGATGAAGTTGCAGAGACAATGCTGACCATATGGACTCCGTCGCTGGATCAGCTTGCCGAAATCACAGAGGGCACTCGACTCCAGGTTGGCAGCCATGACGCTGTCTTTGCTCTTGGCGGCTTGGTCTTGCCCTTTCCGCGCCTGTGATGAGAGGGCCCTGACGGAGTCATTTCCTCCACTGATAATTGGTCCGTATTTCACCAGATATACAACATTCAGTGCATCAGCCCAAACCGAGTGATATGCAAGAATACATCGGTGGTGCTGAAAGCCTCTCGTCAGATCAGCTGCCGGATACGACCAACCACACCCGAACGGCTGGCAAGATCGACCTATCTGCCTCGTTCGCTCTTCTGGTCGTCCGAACTCGCGGTCAAATCTCACGGGGACGAGGTCGACATGGTTCTGGTTGTCGAGCGTAAGTTGAAGCTGTCTTTTTGGATGCCTTCTCGTTGGCTGTCGTTGTGTGATCACTGATGTCGATTTACCCGAGCAGGCATGTCCCAGCAGATGCCAGTGGGCTTTGGAGACTTCTCGCCAAAGCTCGAAACCCTCATAATGTGCTATGATCGCGAGGGCACTCCCTGCGAGATTCAAATGTTTGGCTATCAATCCCTGTCATCGGTAAGTTGGCGATGTTGCTGATGGCACATAGTGGCGTGCATCTCTGACTTACACTCCCCTCCGGCCTCAGTTGAAGGGGATCGTGCACTTTAGGAATCTGGAGTACATCGCATTTCAGCAGCAACGTGGATGCCACCGCCTTCGTGGCAACAGCGAGACAGAAATCTCGACTGCATTCAGATCCGGGCCTGCCAGCGAGCGGCGTGAAGCGCTTGAACAGTGGATGAACGAGTACGTAATCTCAACGGACGCTATAGTTCATGATCCCGAGCACCCGTCAGTTGACACCGGCTCTCGTGCTGCGCCTTGAACATGGATATTGAACTATGTCGCCCATCTGCTCTCGCATTCGTCAGGAACCCAGGCAAAGTTCAGGAAGTCAAGGAAGCCGTCGAGCTGGTATTGGGACGCAACAATACCATGTCGACAGCTGCGGCGCGGGAACCGAGTCAACTGCCGACCCCCACAATCCACATGGCTCCACAAAACCGCATTTCGGGTCTGAGAAAACGCCGTCCCTCCGCCGCAGTCGACAACTCAAGTCCTGGGCCATCGAAGCGCCCCGTCACCCCGGCTACTACACCACCGCTTAGCAAGCCTCCCACAGCCCAGTCGCCTAGTAATTCGATTGAGAGGGTCTCGAATGGCCCTGCCACCGGAATCCCGTCCAACGGCCCGAAACCTCCTCCGGAGAAGCTCCAAGTTTGCGGCTCAATGGTCCGCTTTGCGACTGTGAGGCGAGAGTGCATCGGTGCCGCTGGAAACATCAGGATCCGCATGGCCAACGAGATGCCCGATCCCGCCGATATCGGGCAGATGGCGCTCGCGGAAGACGCCGAGATCTCCGTCGAGTTCCAGATCGACGACGGCATCGAAGGACGATGCATTGTGGCAGATGGCGACAGATTCAGCGCCGCCTTGGCTCTCTATCTCGGACTCGACGACACCCGTGGCAGCGCTCTGTTTGACGCTTTTGTCGGGCACGACATACAAGATCCATCCCATCGTGCTCGCCAGGAGTGGGTGCAGACGCAGATCCAGACGCACATGTCCGACCCAGGCCAGCAGGCTACCTGCCTCGTCAAGATCCTGGCGCAAACGAAGGTTGTCGCTGTCGGGGCTGTGAGTCCGTCCCAGGAAGAACTGGCATGCGACCATGAAACATGGGCAACATTCACGAAGCAACTGTCGGAAAACATCTGTCCGCCGTGGCTCGAGGTAAGCGATTGCACCAGCCATAGATCTGGCAAATCGCAGCTGGAGTACCGAGCAGGGTGACCGTCAAATGCGAAACTCATGGTTCTTGTCCATCGACACTCACACCGTCTCATCTGCTGCCCATCCACGGCCGACTTTCGTCAGTGGGAGATTGAGCACTGCAGCGATACGACCGGCTTCCATCGCCTGCTCGCCGTTCGGCTGATGGGATGAGCTTCACATTTGCTCGTCTACCCCGCGGATGGCATTCAGTCCGAGCCGGCTTGTCTGTGGCATGGGCCTGGCTGAAGTTTTGGAATCTGCAATCTAGCTCCCATAATCGACACAATGGCCGGGGCCGTCGTGATGAATGACCTACGAGTCGATGTATTTGCCACATTGGAGACACGGCTGGATTGCATATCAGGGCATCTCAATATTGGATTGTTCCGGCAACACAAGCTCCCCATGCGCATCACAGATGCCATAGATCGATGCTCGTTGAATGTCGAACGACTCCCAGCTTTGCTCGAGAAAGCTCCCCAGATCCGGCAGCGCGAGCAGGAGAGGCAGGCGGGGCCCAGATGCATCGCCGCCAGAAAGCAGTGCGTTGAGTTCCAGGATGGAAGAGTGCAGCGGGCGGATGGCCGAGTCATCCGCAGCAGCGTCATGGAGCAGCCCCGATGGATTGCCGGGGTACTCCTCGATCTGCTGCAGCTTCTCCACAAGATGGGTGATGAGATTGCGGGCAAGGTCGTTCCGGAGAGCCAGGCGGTGGTTATAGGTCTCGAGCTCGCTCGCCCATCCGTCCAGACGCAACTTCTCTTCCTGCCAACTGGCTCGCTCGCGGGCCTGCATGTCGAGCTGCTGACCGAGCCGGCCAAGGGTCGACTCCTGTTCGGCCCGCCGCGACCTGGCTTCTTCGAGCTGGTGCGATCGGATGGTGCAAAGCCGAGAGGTGGACTCGAGCTGGCTGCGTCGGTGCTGCTGCCGGGCCCGGAAGGCTCGCTGGACTTCGGCCTGCCGATGTCGCGGAATGTGGTCCTCGGCGGCTGTATCGAGCGGCTCGGACGACATGGGCTCGGTGCGGATCGGCGTCGAAAAGGGCGCCGACGGAGCGGGGAGCGGGGCTGGTCTTGAGAGCAGCGGTGATCGGGACGCAACTGGCCGGAGCTTGACTTCCGTGCGGATCCGTTTGGTCTGGGCGATGCGAGCGAAAGCGCTGGCCGAGAGGATGCCATGGGCTGCTGGCAGGACACACTATTGCCCTGGCCGAGAGGGCAACAGCACCCACACCCCTCTTCGCCGCCGTCGTCCGCTCTCCCAAGAGCACAACCACTCCAGCCTCGATCTGTGCGCCGCAGAACCAAGCTCTAGTCGAACACCCACTGCTTCTCAGCCGACATGCCTGTTCGCATCAATCTCGGGCCTCTCAGAAGCCTCGTCGCCATCGGCCGCGCTGCCCCGGTTGCGGCGACTCGCCGGCTGCTCACCAGCGCCCCGCAAAAGTGGGACCGGGAATACTTCTATCACGTCGATTGCCACGGCCAGGTACGAGTGCTTTTGGAGAGTGAGGCCGAGGACATCAACCCGTTGCTTGCAATGGCAATGACGACCAAACCAACAGCGGTCGGATATCTCCATCTCGTCAATGCTTATCGTCGCGCTCGCGAATATATTGCTCCAGCTGTTCCTGGAAGACATAACCCACAAGAACTTTACGACATGTAAACCGAGTCGCTGGGTTATCTGCTGTTTGCTGCTGTCTGCTATCCGCCGCTCCTGCTCGGTCTGACTCACCAGCCGGTATCGGATGCGGCCCTCATGGACAGGCTTCAAGAACAGAGAGTTTCTCAACTTTTTCTACGCGCGGCTCCAGCCCAACACCATCCAGCGCAGCTTGGACCGCGACGGCAAGACCGTGGAGTATCCCTTTATCAGTCCCTGCGGCCGAGAGATGAACTTTGTCACGGTCGAAGACTGTGAGTTGCTGGCGGTTCGGTGCTGAGTGCGCTTGTCCAGCAGTGTCGTTGGTGCCAAGACGCACTCATGATGATGCTCACACTGGGTTTCGATCGACACCGCTGCCAGCTCCAATTGTGTTTTACGATATCGACATGGGTATGTTGGTGCCGCAGCGCAGCCGCCGTGCTGCAAGATGGGCCGAGGACGAGGCTAACCTCACTTCGAAATGCCCGATGGTTGGCTGATTGGCTGCCCTCCCACAGAGCGAGACCAGCTCAAGTGGGGAGGCAGCTTCGAGTCCCCCTTCGAGCCTGCAGTTCTCTATCTCTCCAACCAGGGTCGGCTCTACCATCCATCGCCCAAAGCAGAGCTATACACCGTCTTCCAGAAGGAAGGCGAGTTGATCGAGTACCCGCCTCTGACGCTGATCCGGTCGTCGGTGGTCTCGCGGATCTTTGGCGAAAGCATGGACTGGGAGAACTTGGAACTCACATGGAAGGGCAAAGTGTTCCCTGTCAAGACGCTGCCGTGGTAGATGCCGGATGCACTGAGGTCCTCAGATAGGTGGGATCGGGCTGCCTCTTGCCGGATACCACTCGGCCGCACAGCTGCATTTCTCAATCTTTTGAATATGCCCCTCTGTCTGTTGCGCATTGCTGTGATCCATTTGTCTCGCCCGAGTTGGTACTGTTTCAGCAATGGATATGTCCGCATGAGCCATGCCAACACGACTTCCATCTCATACGACCCTGCATCGCTCCCAGTCGCATTCTCGTTTGGTATGTTGTGAGAGTTTCTGGCTGATATCGACAGGCCATTGCCATAGCCGGACTCTGCAGAGCTTGCTCCTGAGCACGGCCGCAATTGCAGTGATGAGCCCCCAAACAGGGTCGGCTGGTCCAGCATATACCCTCCGAGTATTCTGGAGCGGCCAATCTTGGAGAAATCTTGATTTGTTTTATTGGGCGCACTGCACGACTTCTCTGGCCGATTGCGGTTCAAGATAGCCTTCTGCGATTGTGCTCTCGCGGGTGAAGAGCGGCCATAGACTCCAAAGGCCATCATTCAGTTGATCGACATCGATGATAACTACTGTTGCTGCTGCTTCTGCTTCTCGGCCCACTGAGCTGGAGTCAGGGTTTTCTAAGGACAGAGCAGAGTGCGGGCTAGCGTGAGCCGACACCGACTGCAGGATCTGGAGGTCCAGCGATCCATCGACCCGAGAAGGGGGGGGGGCGAACGATGCCGTACCTGCGAGAAGGCATGGATGCGAGCGATTTCATCCTTGGCACTCTCGTTGACCAGACTGAGAAGACGGCATATTTCCGTGGTGAGGGATCGGCTGTTTGGATCGACGTCGAGTGCAGCAGAACGCAGTGCCAGCCGATCTTACCGGTGACGCTGGATCAAGCTTTTGCCTTCGAACTGGGACGAAACGATGGTGGCTTCGAAGCACTGTCCGCATCCGTTGGATGTGTCGACGACGCTCTGTTGAACGACAAGTGTCGTTTAGAAGCAGGACAGGCGGCAATCGGGCTGTCACTCGGCAGAGGAATGCCATGCGACCTCGGGCCCGATGGAGACGCACCACATGCTCGGCCTGGAGCTTGTCCTTGAAGATTTGCTCGAGTTCGGCGGTCGAGACGGCAGACATGATGGTGGCGGGTGGAGGAGAGTCTTGATGGAGCGAGGGCTGACGAGGGAAGAGCCTGGGCAGGCGAGCCAGAGGCGATCACTGAATTGAAATGCTGACCAAAACGGTTTGTGCCTTGCTTCCGCTGTACACTTTATTCAGAAAAAAACGGGACAATATAGCCGTTTCCATGAACATGTAGTATGTGCTGTGCTTGCGTCAAGCAAAGCCACAAGAAATAAAACAGATCACTTTGGCAGCCTCCGAATGAACACCACCGGTCGCTCTCCGATCTCCACAATCGACCTGCATACTATGATCATGTTGCGCGCCGCATTGACGTCGCGATTCCACACTGTCCGGCAGCTGGGATTCTTGCAGCTCCTGACAAAGTGGGAATTCGCAACACTGGGCGCATCGAGTCCTTCCAACCGAACTGGCTCCAGGCACTTGGAGCACACCTGTGAGGTGTTGAACTCGTTCGTCGAGGCCACCTTGACGCTTCCGTGAGGGTGAGTGGGACGGCGGCGGTGGTGCTCGAATTGCTCAAAGTACCGAGCAAATCGCTGCCTCCGAGGGCTGGATGCATAGCCCTTGCCCTGTCGCCATGACGCATTGCCAAAGGCGATCACCACATCGGTCCGTATCGGGGCGTGCTTCAGGACGACCTTGCACATCCTGTCGACGGCCACTTGGCGCCTCTTGTGGCCCGTGAAGCGATGGTGACGGGCCTTCTTGCCAAGGTGGAAGTCGAGCTGCACTCGCAGCTCCGGTCGCAGGACATGGGTGAGATGGACAAGGAAGGCCTCCGAGGACGACACCTTGGGCGAGGGGGTGGTCGACATCCAGGTCTCGATGCTGAGTCGATACTTCATGATATTGTGCCACTTGGTGTTGGACGTATGGCCACACATGTGCTGGTAGTGGCCATTGGAGAACGAGACCACCTCGTCTTGGTGACCCGGTGCTTGGATGACCGCCGTGAAGATGGAGCCGACTCCAGGATCGATGCCAATCCAAGTGGTGCGGTTGGGGTCTGGGTCGCCGATGTGGGCCTGGATGCGCTGCTCGGCAGTCGGAGGAGGCTTGGAGGCCTCGGTGCGATCGGTTCGAGGCAGAAACTTGACGAGGCCGATGGTGCATCCAATGCCATCGGTGCTGATCTCGTAGTTGAACAGCTTCTTGTTCACGTCCCGCTCTTGGAAGAGGGAACTACGCAGCTTGAAGCAACTGCGCCAGAGACGATCCTGGTTGTTGATGCCGTCCTCGCCTTCTTCCTTGAGCATGTCCCGGGTGAGTCCAAGGCGCTTCTTTGGACCCAGGAGTTGCCAGAGAGTGACGGTGTCGATCTTGACATACTTGGCCCTTGCAGTGCATAGAGGAACTATCGTGCACACGGCCGGAGGAGTGTCGAGAGCGAGCTGCTTGAGTGCCCAGTTGATCCTGGATGCCAGCTTGTTGATCTTGGACTTGGTGGTGCCGAGCTCAGACTTGGCCGTGGTGAGCCTCTTGTCGTCGGAGGGAATGCCTTGGGTAGTGAGCTCGTCCAGCTTGGCCTGGCGCTGCAGCTCAGTGACTCGGAGGGCGGGCATGTCACAGTCGATCCACTTGTGGACATTGTCGACCATCTTGTCTCGGGCGAGGATTCTCACATGGTGTGAGAGGCGATGGAGGGCCCGGAAGCGGTCCTGGTCGCTGCTGTACCGAAACTCGTCCAGGACGTGGCCAAAGTCTGGATAGAGGAACTCGAGATCGGCCTTGGGTGGAGTCTGCCCTGGTTTCTCGAAGAGCTCGAGACAGGCCTCGATGGCTTCGTGCTTGTGCTTGTTGGCTGGGAAGACGGCAGCGCAGAAGCGGCGAAGGAGTCGCCAGTAGGCCAGGTTGAGGTGGGTGGTGCAGTTGGTGGCATAGGCATTGACAGCGAGAGTGAGAAGCTGACTGTGAGCACCATCAGGCAGACGAGGGGCCGGAGGCAGGTCTGCGTGCCGAGTGGTCTGGTAGTCGCGAAAGGAAGCGACCAGATGCTCGTTGTATTTCTCATTGTCCCCGGTCGGGGAGAGGGCACCGTCCTGGACGATCCTGAAGCATTGGCGAACGAAAGCAGGGGTGGACTTGGAGATGACGGGGACGGGAATATCCTGCTCGATGCACCGGAGGATGTGCAGGTTGAGCAGCCTGGATGCCTCGAACTGGATCTGGGTCATGGCCTCGACGGTGGCCTGGATCTTGTCGCGGAGAGCGGGATTGAGACAACAGCCATCCATCGTCTGCTTGAAGCAGCTGAACTGAGGGGCGGATGACCTTCCATCCACGAGTGGGACGACAGAACTCTTGAGGGGCCGGTATTTGGGACACTTGTTGGTGTTGCAGCGTTCGTGATCGGTGCCATCGCACTGGCGACATCGCTTGCCAGTACTCGAGGAAGTAGATGGACCAGACTCGGTGGGATCGACATCCATTGGATCTGCAGAAGCAGTGGTGGTGAGCGACGGAGCAACAGACGACCAAGCGTGCGTGGGATCAGAATACGAACCAGAGACAGGCTCCGACTGTGACTTGGCTTTCTTGGGCCTGGGTGGCCGAGGCTGGCCATCACCGGTACCCTTGCGCTTCGGAGGCATGGGGGCAGAGGATGCTGGATGCCTGCCAGTGGTACTGGTCAGAGCAGAGACTTTTTTTATCGTACAATAGCGCGATGATCCGATCAAGGCGAGATGAGGGAAGAAAGCAGCAGGACGAAGGAACCCGTCTTTGCGGGCTGGTTGGGGAAGTGACCCTGTTCAAAAATCGCCGAGAGGTTCAAGCCAGGGATGTGAACGCGAAAATGGCGGAGTGATTGGAGGGAACTCAACCCCAGAAGCGCATCGCTCGCTCAATCAGCCGTGGGAAGACATCTGGAAGCACCCTCCGAACGGCAGACTCAAACAGGGTCACCATCCCGACTCTGAACCCCTCGGACGCATTCAGCGCTGTTGTCTTCCTGTACTGATGCTTCACAATCCCAAAGAAGTTCTCGATGGGATTGAAGTCGGGCGATGCAGGTGGGGTGAAGATCACTGACCATCCTCGGCGCTCGATGCAGTCCAGGACAGCCATTGTCTTGTGCATGCTGACATTGTCCATCACAATCACAGAGTCGTCTGGGAAGGTCGCTCGCTCAAAGAACTCGACCATCGAGTGTGTCTTGAATGATGTGGGGATGTACATGCGATGCAGCACACCAGAGTGGTTGATTGCAAATGCAGCCGAGACAGACTTGTGTTTCATGTGATTGCGCTGGCGAAGAGGAGCACCCTTCGGCGAGTATCCGTAAAGAGGGAAAATGGATCTCCTGATCCCTGTCTCATCGACAAAAACGAATCGTCGTGGGTCGATGGAGCGGGCCTGGTCCCTGAACTGTGCCACTCGCTCATCCAGTCGCTTGGACTTGTAGAGGTGTGTTGCCCTCTTGTGAGAGAGACCTGCTCGCTGGATGGCAGTGTGGCAGAGTGAGAGTGATACTTTCCTCTGGAGGATGGAATCGAGCTTGCACCGCAACACAGGACCAGTCTGGAACGGGTCCTGTTCAATCAGGGTGCGAATGACTGGACATGCCTGCTCGAAGAAAGTGGATCTGCGAGCTGGGACCCGGGATGGGTCATCCAGCTTGCATCCTCGGTGCCATCGATGGATGGTGCTCTCGGATACACTGAATATGGAGGCGACCTTACGCAGGCTATGGATGAGGGCGTAGCATCGCAATGCGGCGGTGCGAAAGTCGGATGTGTGGCGAATGGTCATGGCCAGCGCGCGATAACATTGGGTAACAAAATATTCGATCAATGGTCAAAAACCTGGGTGTCCCGTTTTTATTGGATTGCCTGTAAGCGCTCCGAAACCGACTGCACACCGACCTCTCTGCCGGTATGAACTCATGGCACAAATGACAGCTGTAAGTCGAGCCGCCAGCCCAGATCCCGCAGGAAACTCTTGCACCAGCGGCTCTGGATATCAAGGTTGTTCCTGATGGGCGATGAGGGACCTGCACGCAGCATCTCCAGACACACTCGGCGACCACATGTGTATTAGGGATCAAGAAACAAAGAATGGCCGCCGGGGACTCATCGGGCACTAGTTTGTCCTGAAGAACTTCATCCCAAGCCAGTTGAAGAACACAAAATACACCATCACCGGCCCCAGGATCGGCAGTAGCAGGCAGTAGTAGGTATCGTCCTTGACCCAATCCAGGACCTGAAATCGACACAGCAAGCGGATGAGGAATGTGGACTCGGGTGGAGACGAACAAGTGTTCGATGGTGATGCATGCAAGGACTGCTCTCCCAGCTCTATACCCAGCTCTATACCCGGCTCACCCAAATGCCGGTATACGGCAGCCACTTGGAGATGCAGATGGAATAGATCGCCGATACAAAGTAGACGCTGGTAGCGACTGCCAGGAGCAGGCCGGCGTTTGTCATTAGCCGTGTCGGTTTGCTCTGGCGGCGTGGACTCGATCGTCCGCTCGCTTCTTCCGACGCAATAGGATCTCAGTCTATGGCGTATAATTCAAGGCAAATGCCGCCGAGTGTCATTAGCGCACTTGCAAAGTCGCAGACTGGCCGAGCGCAGGCCCTTGGAGATGGCGGATTCATGGCGGGCATCGGCGCCGGATCGGCCGGAAAGCGCCAACTCGGCTCCAGAGCCCTGTCGTAAGGCCGGTGCCGCCATCTGCTGCTCTGACGGAGATCGATCTCCCAACATTGCCCCGCAGCCAGTCAGCTCGTACCAGTAATCAAGCGAAAGCAATGCTTGCGAACCGCAAACAGGTGTGTTGGGTGCATCTGCCCAGGGGTGATGGACGAGGAACCAGGGCCGCTCGGAGCCAGCCAGCCAGACGCCGCAGCATTCGCCCTGTGGCGGACATGCCTCGATCCTTCTGCCTCGATCCTTCTGCCTCGATCCTTCTGCCTCGACCCTCATCTTCCGACACCAACGTTCGCCCACAGAACAAGCCAGCCATGTCGCTCCGTGATCTCAAAATCAAGACCGGCGTCGTCAAGCGGTAAGCCCTGCTCTTGCACGGCTGCAGCAACATCCTCAGTGCCCTGATCCGCCCGGCTTTGACTCGCTCGCCTTTGCCTAGATTGGATAAGGAGCTCTCATACTACCACCTCGAGTCGACCAAGCAGCAGGACCGCATCGACAAGCTGAAGCAGAGCGGCGCCGACGATGCCGACATCCGCAAGCAGACCGAAGTCCTGCAGGAGACCACCGTGATGATCCCCGACAGCAAGAAGCGGCTGGAGGCTGCCTACAAGGAGCTGGAGTCTCTCCTGGAAAAGCTGCAGGTGCGATCGGCGCTTCTTCTCTCGGACGCTGTTGCATTGCTGGGCTGCGAATCTGATGCGGACGGACGGATGCCAGCTCGCCGAGAAGGCGCAAGCGTCATATGCGGATTGCGTGCGTAGCGATCAGGAGGCAGGCTGGATTCTCACATGCCGCACCGGCTCTGCCGCTCTTCCTTCCAGGCCGAGAACCAGGAGGCCGAAGAGGTCGTTGCCGCGCAAGATATTCTCCAGCAAGCTCTGCCCCAGCTCAGCTTGTAGACGCACTGGCTCGATGCTGTCCCATGGAGGATGGGCAACACAACCCTCCGTCCCTCACAGCGGCAAGCACGCACCTTGCAAGAACACTCCTCTCTGGAGGCAATGTACGGGCAGTGCCAGTGAAGCAGCCCAAATCGAAACCGGTTCTTAGTGCAAGTAGTGGCTCCTGCGGATCCTGAATACACACCGTGAATCGCCCGACATGATGGCCAACAGTGGATTCAAGGAGACCGACGTTGTGGTTGTCGTTGGGGATCAAGTGGATGCAGAGCAGCAGTGCGTTATCGGTGGATGATGCTCCTCGGTGTGCTGTCGATGGGCACTGCCTCGCGTGGCCCGCGAGTTACAGGGCGAGTTACAGCCCATACGAACGAGTACTGAATGAACATGCGTATATTCAGGATCCAGAAACGAGAAAGGCTTCTTCGTTGTGATCGCTGCAATGGATGGGCAAGTGCATTCGAGGGAGGGATCCACACAGCAAAGACATGTCCGTCCATCAGATGCGACCCGACTTTTCCAGCTCCGTGATAAACTCGCTCATGGGCGACAGCTCCTTCTTGTCGAGGAGATCAAACTCCCGTCCGAAACAGATCACATGTGCGAAGAGGGTGTTGAGATGGCCTTCGGCCGACATGTGGAGGATCTTGTCGTAGTGGCAGTGGTAGATGTGCGCAAAGATCCGGAAGAGATGCTTGTAGATGGCTCGGAGGGTGTTCTGGAGATCCTTCGGGAACGGGTTTGCTGGAAGAGTGGGTGTGCACAGGATGAGCCGCAGGCAACGCCACGACCAGGATTCACTCTGCCCGTCCGATAGCTTTTCCCAGGCCCTATGGATGCGTGACTTTGTCTCGTATACAGCCTGTTGGAGTACTTACTTCCCTTGGTTGGGAATATTTGCTCATCGTACAGCACCGTCTGGATCCACGACATGGCCGAGTCCACGTACTGCGGCGCCGAGAGCTTGACTGTTCGCCTCTGGCTATCCGTCCAGGTATACTCGAAGCTGCGTAGATCCAGTGGACGCCGCAGTTAGTGTCCACGGCGGCGACCACTCCAACGATCGAGTGCATGCGATCCAGCAGACGAGCCCTTTGCGCATCGCCGGCGTCCTGCTTACCTCGGGCCACCGTTCATGACAGCACACTCTCCGGCCTCGTCGCAGAATTCGGCAACAGCATCGTAGAAAAAGTTGGTGTGCATGAAGAAGTCGAATGCTAGAAGACACATGATTCAGTATCAGAGATTTTGGGCACACGCGGGTGGGCGCTTCAATGACAGCAGGATCCAGACAAGCAGCAACGTCTGTCGATGCGCTCCACTGGTTCGGGCGCGAATGGCAGCAGTCGGACGCTTACTGTTAACTGCCAGCCTGTGGTGGTGCCGAAGATCAGCGGGTGGAGAAGGCGTGATGTTCTTGATTAGTTTGGATTGTCGGGTGGAACCAACCAATCTTGCTGCCATGGCAAGTATACCCTTCGCCTATCCGATGGCGGTGGGGCGAGCCTGTACGTACCACTCATTGGAATCCACGAAACGAGGCAGGCTGCAGACTTTCCGAAGGCTTCCGTTCACGAGCGTGGCGTTGACAAAAGGCTGCTCCAGAAACAGAGGCTTTGAGGCATTAGGCCGAGAACCTTTGCCGCGGCCTCCGAGACGACTGTGATGCCGGAGTCCCGAAGAGAGCGACCGGGACGATGTTGACGAGGATTTAGTAGAAGTAGAGGTGGCAGAAGAAGAAGATGTGTTTTTTGAGACAAAGGTTGCATAGATGGATGACATATAGCTGTGAGAAGAGGGATTGTATGAGAGGCAGATTTGGATCCAACGGCAAAAACAATGCGCCTGCGTTATTTCTGTCATTGTCGGCCAGCGTGAGGCAGGTGGGATCATCTGGCTGGCCTGAAACTGGGAGGATGAAGGTGGGGAGGAGGAGGGAGGAAAGGATGCGGTTCCACGCAGAGTAATCCAGACGAGGCTGAGACCGGCACTCGTCCGAATGAGAAAGGTAGAACCAGCTCAATGCAAGTGTTGGCATGGCGAGCCGATCGAGTGGACAAGACCACCAAAGGAATGGAAGGGGGCGAGTGCAAAGGACGAGATTGTGGAGCAGGGGTTGCGGGAAATGTGTTGGTGCTGCCTTGAAAGATGAAGCTATTGCAAGGCTTTTGGAGCTGTGGCAGATGCATGTGTGGCGGGAAGAAAAACCGTCGCCCGAGGCAAGGACCAGCGAGGAGCAGCAGCGACTCTGGCAGCCAGATGTCGATCCGGCAGCGCTCAGTGCATCGACAGAGGCGCCGTGTCGCAGTGCAGATCCACCACCTCCGTGAATTGTGGATGAGCTTGTCGGCGCCATGAGCCCAAAAGCCGAGCACCGACGAGGGCGAACGGATGTGGTAGGCTGCGTGACTGGCCATCTGGCAAGCTCACGGGCTTGCGGGGCTCTGGCAGAAACGATTGATCGATTGATCGAAAGAGCACGAAAAGCAGCGGATCCGTGGGGGGAGGTGGGAGTCAAAGGGGGACCAGGATCATGGGCCTACCTGAAGAAGCTCATTGTGATGTGCAGGGGTGTGGGCTGGCGACGGGCGGGATGCGGTTGCGGTTGCGGGTGCTGTGTGTCCAGGAAGATGCAGAGGGCGGCTACAGAACGGTCTCAGGTACGAGTCTTGGATCGACAAGACGGGGGTGGACGGGGACGGCGATGGGCGGTGGGCTGGGCGGCAGACTAGCTGGCTGCGAGGGGTGCGCTCTCGAGTCGATGGAAGGTGAAGAGGACGGCCAGCGCCAGCCGGGCGACGGGCCAACCAAAACACCAACGGCGGCTGTGGGACAGGTCTTGCCTGTTTTGGGCTGTGCGACGCGGCCGGCATGAGGTCAGTCCAGCACATCGCTTTGATCACCGCTTTGATCATCGCTTTGATCATCGCTTTGGTCATCCAGACTGCAGCGGCGCCATAGATCGCTGTATTTCCGTCCGTGCGAGTCGATGGGCGAGACACAATGACAGAACACTAGAGCCCACAGAGGGCAAAGCAGCCAATTTCTCAGTTCTTTCGGTCCTCGACCTGGCGACAAGTCCGCACAAGAGCAGCATATGCGTGAGCTTCTCCATCGACTTCCCTCCTCCTGTCCTCGAGGCTGCCTGTGCTCTCTGTCGCTCTTGATCCATGTCCTCACCATGATGATGTGGTAGCCAAAGTTGGTCTTGACTGAGGAGCAGTCGAGCGAGAGCCGAGTGGGCGTTAGAAGTGGTGCGCCGTGCACTTGCCCCATCGCTTGAGCCGATATGGGCCACGTCGCACTGCAGCGACGATCAGAGAAACCTACTTGGCGGATCGGTGATGATGGGGGCATCGCAGGTGCTGGGCGTCAAAGCAAAGGCGGCGTCCTGTGTTCCATTGTGTGCATATATGTATGGGTATGGGAGTTCAGCAGTTTGCAGGTAGCAGCTCTATCGCATCCATGGGGTTGCATTTGGGCTGGACGGGTTGCAGCTTCGACGTCCCGAAGTCGCAGAGCGGCAGTAATATAGGCGATGTTGGGAGTGGGGACCCTGGCTTCAGATCTGCGGACATCGCGCCGAGCAGACTGGGGCACCATCCTTGAAGCCATCGGTATCCCCGCTTACCTGGAAGGGACCAACCATGGATCCTCGCACCATCCAGCCAAGCGATCCTCCTGCCTTGGCCTTGTCTTCAGAGTAAATCTCCGCAACCTGTGCAGACGGAACACCGAAATCAACATCTTCACGGTCGATGACGTTGGCTCAGCGGAGCGGGGCATCCATCATACTGATGAAAGGAGACTTGTCAAGGTCGGCCGATCGATGCCTGTTCCGCCTCGACTGCCGCGAATAGAAAGCCTTACCTTGTCGAATCGCATTCCATCGACCTTGATCTTATCGAGAGCTTCCATGCACTGGATCGGATCAGAGGTCCGAGGTCAGGGGGCTCTGTCGGGAAGCAAACGCTCGGGGATCGCCGCGGACCGCCACGGATCGGAGAGGTCATCGGTCGGTAGAGCCCAGGGTGAGTCCCTCGGTCCGCCACCTACCTTGGAGTGCTTCTCGCACAAGATGTGCCTCACTTTGACCGAGTTGGCTGACTTTAGCTTGCCGCTGCCGGACTTGCCGCCCTCATCTCCGTCTGGTGATTTGAAAGAATATTATATATCGATGGACCGATCGTCGAGGGGGAGCAAGCGCCAAACGGGCTTACCGTTCTTGGGCTTGCTAGATTTAGACGAAGAGCCCTTCTTGCCAGCCATGTTGGGACCGAGTCTGAGACGGCGATGCCCGGACCAGCCCATCAATCAGGTTTGATACACATCGGATCACGTGTCATCTGGTGCGCACGTGGACAGTCCGTTCATCATATTGCCCCAAACGACAGCCCATCCGCACCCGAGACAGGATGGCACCGTTCCTCCAAGGAGACTGTATTGATTCCACTGATCAATAAGCTGCGTCGCCAAGAAGCAACTACATGTCTATGGGCCCGCATCATGGGGGCTGTGCCCCTGGGCCGTTTTTTTTTGGGGGGGGGGCTTTGCAAACAACTGACACAAAACCGAGTGGGTTCTTGCTCCAGGCATCGAGACTCATCGCGCGAGACCGGGAAACAAGAGAAAGCCCGCGCACGAGGAAAGGTCGAGTTGAAAAAAAAAGGTACTTGACAAGGAAAGGAGATAAATTCAAGGCAAGTAAAATAGAGCCGAGACGAATGCGGTGCGGATGAGAGATTAGCAGACCCAAAAGAGTATTAGAAGTGAGTGTGATACAAGGATGATTGAGATGGAGGGCAGGACAGAACAAGCGGAAGAGTTGTCGAGATAATCTCGGCGTCAGAGGCACGGGGAGAGCTTCAATTGCATATCAGTTTCGAGGGAGGCGTGTGGTATCGGATGTTTGGCAGGCAGGCATGCGATTGCTGGGTGGGCCATCGTTCAGCCGTTGAATGTCAGCTCGGTGATGAGCCGCGAGCAGGCTTCGTAGAACAGGAAGAAGGAGAAATTGGCGTGCCTGTTGCCGACAGCCATCGAGTCGGAGAGCTGGCTGGCGGCGCTGGTGTCGGTGGTGTAGCTGCTCGGGCCGCCAAAGTCCATGTTGTGGGTGCGGGAGGCCTGTCGGTGATGGATGGCATGGCCAGGGCGGAAACTCGGGGTTTGGCGCCCCGTCAGGAACGGCGAGCCGCTACTGCGGGAGGCGCTTCCGGCCATACTCATGCCCTTGCCAAAACCTAGGTCATTGGCATGAATCGACATGGGACGGGAGTCGCCCTGCGCGCTACCGGAGAGCATACTGTGGCTCGAGGTCTCGCGCGGAGGCGTGGCCAACGGCGTTTCCCATGACTGTTGCCGGGTGTTGTTCTTGCCGGGAATGTTCATGGGCGATGAGATGCCGTTCTTGAGCTCCAAGGACATGTCGCTGAATCCAAACGCCTCGGGCGACGGCGTTGACATGCTACGGTCGGGATGCGCCGAGGTACCCTGGCCCATGGAAGAGAAGTCCGGCGCCATAACGGACGGTGTCGAGTTCTTAAAGTCCACCAGGTAGCTGCCGCGGTCGACCTTGTAGATCTGGATATCCAGCTTGACTGTTTGGCCCTTGTATGTCCAGCGGGCGCGCACGTGGTATGCATCGATGGGTTTCCACTCCTTCAGCAGCGATGTCGGTGTTAGCCTCAACCCCAAGACTGGGCCTGTCGATGAGTAGAGCAGACTTGGACAAGAAGTCGCCTTACCATGCCAACGCTCTTGAGAGCGCGGTAGATCTCGAGCATAATGTCCAACGGCGCGCTCTTGGAGCGCAAGCCGTAGTGCCAGCGCGACCGAGTCTTCTTCTTGACCATGGCCTTCTTCTCCGCCGATAGTACCGTGATGGTGCCGACAGGGGTGTTTGGTGCCGCTGTAGGATCTGGCATCGGCGGAGGGGTCTCCAGCCTTTTGGGCAGACTGGAGCTCAGGACCTTGATGTTGCTGGGGGCAAGGCTGGCGCCAGGATCAGCAGTATCGAGCATGGTCGACTGATTGCCGCTCCAGGAGGGCGAAATGCCCGAAAAGAAACTCTCAGATGGCTTGGCCCGCGAGAGATTTCCTGTGGATGCAAAGCCGAACAGGTCAGCAGCCTGGAAATGAAAGACCGCGGAAGGAGGCTCACGGGGGCCTGCGGCATACACGGCTGGACACCACCCTCGAAAGGCTCACTCACCCCGCTTGTGATCGGCCAGCAGCTGGTACGTGACTTTGATTTGGTTGTTCTCGACTTCTTGCAGGGCTTGATAGATTGTCATCCTGTTGAATCCCATTTTCTGTTGCCACAAATCGATGAGGTCAGTCCATGGTTGCAACAAGCGAGAGAGAAAAAGGCAGAAGAAATCACACGCCGGTCACTTGCTGGCGCGCCGCAGCCAGATGCGGCTTGGTTTGGTTGCCTTGGCCACACCGACTGGCTGCTCACCTTTGTCAACTCCTTGAGGAGAGCCTCGTCAACATTGTGCAGCTCGTCGTCCTCGTTCTCGGGTGAGGGGATGAGATACTCTGGGAGATCTTTCTTGTACCAGGCGAGCTCTTGGATCTCGGGAATGGTGATTCGCTTGCCGGGCTCGACGACAAGCATGGCCAGCAGGAGCGCCTTGGCTTCGTTGGACAGAGAGTTTGGAAGCGAGAAGACTCCGCCTGGAAGGGCATCGCGGTTGCAGGCAGTCGAGGGAAATCAGCACATGGATGCGAGTCAACGGCACAGAGATGCGACAAGGGAGCGGATATTGGATCATCCTTACTGCTGATTTTCCGGAACAGAGCGGGTATATTTTCATCGTCGAAGGGAAGCCGCCCGCACAGCATCACATACAGGATGACACCGCAGCTCCAAACATCAACCTCTGGGCCAGCGTAGTATCTAAAAATGGAAGCAACAGAAGAGTGGAAGCATTGTGAGCAGGTGCCCAAGAGCGCAGATAGTGTCGCCACAGCATTCTTGGCAGTAGTCGCAGCATTTGTACATACTTTCCGTTAATGACTTCCGGGGCGGCGTAGTTGGGAGAGCCTAGCAGCGACGAGCGGAGACGTGGGTCAGCGCAATTTGATGGCGCCAAATCGGTTTATGGGAGCACTGGCTTGAGACAGCAGCCCGACCAGGTCGATCAGGATCGAGCCATGGGATGCGCCAAACATACCACAGCTGGTCTTGAGGAATTCGCCGTCGGCCATAATATTAGACAGACCAAAGTCTGCAATTTTGAGGTTGTGGAACTCATCCAGGAGCAGGTTCTCCGGCTTGAGATCGCTGCGGACACGCATCAGAATACGCGTCAGTGAAAAAGCCAGCAGGCATCGTCAAGGCCACGAACGCGAGTGCTGGGCAGGAAAGGGGCTTACCGGTGGACAATGTTGTGTCGATGGCAGTAGTCGACCGCAGAGATGAGCTGCTGGAAGAACCGCCGCGATTCGTCTTCGGAGAGCTGATCGTGGTGGTTCGATGGGCTCGTCAGGAGTGAAGTCGGGACGCAGCTCACACCGCACAGACGGGCACAGCCGAGCTACCCTCGAGGGGTCCATAACACACTCCGCATGGGCGGTGAGCGACAGCGGCAGGCTCGGAGCTACTTACGCGGCCCTTTTCAACAATGTACTTGAACAGCTCTCCTCCAGCAAACTCCATGACCTTCAAAAGAAACGGCAACCATCGGCAGTCAGCGAGATGAGGTCGGCCGCAGAGGGAGAGCCAGCAGTGATGGAGGAGAACATCCGGGATGGTACAATCATCGGGCGGGCTGCTCACCATGAGAATGTCGGTCGGGGTCGTGATGACCTCGTATCTATGACGAGCCGTTCGAGAGAGATCGCCGGAGGAAATGAGTGGATTAGCAGCAGTTGAGCTCGTGGCAGCTCATCTCCGAGGCAAGCATGGAGCTGCCAAGGAGCGAGTGGGAGGTGCAGGAACGGGCTATGGCCATGGTCACGACGAGATGCAGCAGGACGGACACCTACAACTTAATAATGTGCGGGTGCCTCAGGAACCGCAGAAAGAGAATCTCCCGCTTGATCCGGCCCACCATATCCATGTTGGCGATTTTGCGGCGATTGATGATTTTGAGGGCGACATTGTGGCCGGTGTACTGGTGGACAGCCACTGGATGTTGGGCACCAGCCAGTTCGATGGATGGCCAGGTGGGTATTGCACCGAAGAGATCAGAGGAGAGGGAAGCGTCAATCACACTGAGCGAAGCCATCGCGCGGTACAGCGAATCAGCGGGACAATGCAGCTCCCTGCAGCAAAGAGTGTGGAAAGCGGAAGGCGGAAGGCGGAAGGTCTCGGCTGGCTGTCCAAGTCTCCCAAACCGCAAGGCTCCAATAGTCGCAAGCGCTGGGGCCAGCAGGACGCCGAGAGAGGGGGGGAGAGGGAGAGATGGTGCCGTCGAGGAGGCGGTGGTCAAGGGCGCTGCAGACTCGTTTGACCACAGCGACGCCCTGGCGATGGGTTCGACGGCCGGAGCCGGACCGGTCGAACGGCGCGCCGGCGAATCGAGCCATATGGCACAGAGACGCTGCACGGGCGGGCCCATCGAGCCTCATCCTATCGGGCTCCAAAGAGTGCTGTGAGGATGCCAGTGCACGCCGATGCACGCCGATGCAACCAGTCCCGCTGGGGTTCGGAGTAACAAAGTAGCCAGCCGCGGATATGGGGAAGGGAGGGAGGGCGGCACCACAAGCAAATGAGCGAGGGAGGTTGGAGACATGGAGGGAGGTAATATCTGATCCACGAACATTTAACTTTTCCAAAGGATCCGTTTCCGATGGTTTCATGCAATTCGTAGTTGCCGATGACAATGCGGTTGCTGGCCATTCTCGGAAGGGTCTGCAGACGAGACGCAGGGGCGAGGCGACAGACGGAGCGGCAGCGGAGATGTGGGGACCGGTAGACGGCGAGGACGAAGCAGCCCTGCGAATCGAGCGAATCGGGCGACGGGACGGCGGCTGCGAGGAAGGCAAGGGCTATGGAATGCAGCGCCGGAACGGGTAATATAGGCCTCGCCAGCGGGCAGATCGAGACAGACGAGGGCAGGGAGAGATGGTGAAAGAAGCGGCCATATAAAGGAAGCGGGTATGTGCCGCGTCATACAAGCACGTGAAAACGAGGGCGGCGTTGGCTGACGTAATCGGGCCAATCAGAAAAGGCGGGTCCGCCGCGGTTGGCACATCCAGACAAGGCACGCCGCGGAAGCGCCAGGGCGGGGCGGGGCTGGTGGGCTGGGAGCCGGAGGCGGCAGATGGGTTGTGGATGCGCTGCGGGTGCACTGCGGATGCACTGCGGATGCGACGGTGAGGGACGATCGATGCGATACGATGGCAGATGCGATGCGGGGCGATGCGATGCACGGGAGATCAGGGCAGGCCCGCCCCAAAGCGATGGTGGTGGGGGGGGGAGTGGCCTGTGCAAGGTCTGACGCATCCCGGCGCCGCAGGGGCGATCGAAATGGTCATCGCAGCAACCCCTTTGTGCTTGCTGCTTGGCTGGCTCGGTGGCAGCACAGGGTGTGATTCGCGGGCCATGCGGGCCATCATGCAGGCCATGCAGGCCACGCAGGTCATCCTCGCATCGAGGAGACAGACAACGCAGCCGCTCTCTGCTGCTGCCAATCAGCCCTCAGTCATTCCCAGTCAGCCGCCTCCCGCACTTGCGCCGCAGCCGTGTGGACCCTGTTGGCTCAGCGAGGCATGTGAAATGCAAGGCCACAGGTGCACCAGGCGGGGTCACCCGACCGCAGGATCCAACCACCAACCATTTCCTAGAAGCCATGGGGCCGTCCTCCTGGCCATCTGACCCGGCGAAGCACATTGCGCCAAGCATCCGTCGTCGTAACCGAATGTGCCGACGAGGCCAGCGTCCGGGAGCCCGTATGGAGCTGCTCGCTGCCGCGCCAATCGCCCTGCTCGTGTTGCTGGACCGGTGCTGTCCGCGTCTATTGAGTTGAACCATGCGCCTGCCTCTATCTACTGGTACCGTCCACCAGCATTCATTCGTTCGCACCGCAACCACCTGTCCACGGGGGCAGGGCTGCGCTGGGCCACGGCGTCTGCTGTTCGCCAACGCATGACCTTTGGTGTCTGAGCGAGCCGGGCCACCGAGCCTGTCGATCCACACAGACACCTGTCCAAGTCCAGCGTGACGAGGGACACGCCGGCTCTTCCACAGGCGTCCGTGTTGGTTTGTGTTTGAGAGAGGGAGGCTACTTCCAGATCGTGACCTTTCCGGACGCACTTGCGGACGCCAGCAGCGTGGCATGTGGATGAAACGTATTCACCGCCGGGATCGCCGTGACGTTCTCGGCATCAAACAGCGACGCAATCCGCCGCCCCGCCTGTCCAGAGTAGACGTCGACCCCACGGCTCATGTTGCCGATGAAAAAGAGGCCTGTGCTGTGTGCGGGGGCGTCTCGCCAGGTCGCCTTGAACTTTTGGATCCATCGTCCTGGAGCAAGTGCAGAGCGGTACGTCAGCAAGAGCGTCTGCGTCTGCTCATGCAATCAACCATGGTGGCGCGACGGAGATCGACCACAGAGCCATATCGCACGGACACCTGGCTCCGCGATCCGACCAGAGCGATCGCAAATCGGCAAGGCTTTGGGCCGCGCCGCTCACCTGTGTTGTTATCGTGTCGAATCGTGATGCGGTGGCATTTGGCGGGGTCGCTCGCATTCTTCCACAGCCCCAGGGTGTCGTCAAAAGATGTCGACACAATGTCGTTCCCAGCCGGGTCCCAGTACGCCGAGTTGACGGACTTGGAGTGCTCAAACACCTGAAGAGCCTCGACCAGATCCTCTGCCGGCTCCTTCGAGCCGCGCCTGAGCTTACGGGCATCGAAGATCTTGAGGGTGCGCTCGAGTCCGCTCACCAGAAGCAGGTTGGCGTTCCGCGGCGACACATGGATCGTGTTGAGCTTCTTGTCGCTGAAAGCATAGAGCGTCGGAGCACCCGGCTCTCGTCGGTCGAACCGCCCGACGTTTCCAGAGCTGCAGGTGAACCAGCAAGCGTCCGCATCAAGACCAAAGTCGAAGGACGTCACCGCTTCTTCTGTCGGATGGACACACACCTAGAGTCCAATAGTGGAGCGGAGCATCGGGCCGGCCGTTAATGCGCATGACCAACGCTTCCGCCAAGCGGACTTGCTCGGCTCGGATGCAAGTCGCTCGGAATTGGATATCTCATTCATGTCCTGCTGCCTCCTCTCGATCGCACACACCACCACAGCAGCAGCAGCAGCAGCAGCAGCGATCCCGACGGCCTTACCTCTTCAAACACCTGCGCCTCCACATCCATGCATCGGATCGACCCATCGTACGACGATGTGTAGAACTTTTTGCTGTCGCCGACTTTGTAGGCCACCTTGGATATCGGCGACCGGTGCGGCTTGAAGTGGTAGACGATTGGCGTGAGCTCATCCTCTTGGTCACGGAGCTTTTCGTTCTGCTCAAGCGCATCCTGGACGTCCCAGAAGGCGAGCGTGCCAGACTTATCGCCGCATGCCAGGACGAGCTTGTGCTTGGATGGGTGGAACTCGGCTGCCGTGATGGTCTCGTTGCAGATCTTGACGTATGGGAACTGAGCCTTGAGCCGCCGGATCTCGTCAAACTCCTCGAGGTCCTTGGCATCGGGCACCCCGGCGCCGCCGTCCTCCGCTTTGTCGTCGTCGTCGTTGTCATTTTCCGAATCGACGACAGTGACTTCGTCGTCACGATCTCCGCTCACTTGCGACGAGCTGGGGTGCTTACGAGGATGGTGCGGCATCCCGATGCCGTGATCAAGACGGCTGAGGGACCCCAGGAACAGCCGCTTGCGTGCAAGAGCATCACTCTCGCCGCCGCCGGCATCGTCGTCGTCCTGTGTTTGATCGCTGTCCTCGTCGTCGATCAAGCTGATGCGCCCTGCTCGGCGAGCCCGAGACGCCCGTGCTCTGCTGGCCTCCTGGAGCTCGATCTTGGCCAGCAGCTTGGACCCTTCCACATCTGCTGGCTTGTGGCCGCGAGTGCGAAGCGAGAATCGGGTCGGGACCGCTGGGGCGGTGGCGGGCTTGGGTGTGCTTGAGGAAGGCCGCTTGCGCTTGACGGGCGTCGCATGGGTTGCCGAGGCAGCGCTGCCGAGGGACGTCGGCCCGCTGACCAGTCCGAGCTTGAGCAGGATCTCCTGGTTCTTCTCGATGTTCCGAAGGCGCTCGAGCTCGTATTCGGAGAGTTGGTTGTCCATCCTGGGCAAACTGAGCTGGGCCTGGATCGCACGGGTGCTGTTGGTGCTGTTGGTGCTGTTGGTGATATTGGTGCCACTGGTGGTCGCTGGGAGAGAACCGAGGGTACGGAAAGCTGCTGCAACTTGATCAGCCGAGGCGATGTCGGAGCAACAGCATCCAATGCCACAGCGGCCAGCCTCGAGAATCCCAGGCGGTGCGAAGCGGCGGGACAGAAGCGGCGGCTGCGCAGTTGCGGAAAATCCGTCTGCCTGTGAGAACGATGTGGTGGTGGTGGTGGTGGTGCTGCTTGGGCCTCAGCAATCTGGAACGGACATGCCGATGCAACTGCCCAGCAAGCGCAAGCGAGAGGGACTGGCGGACGAGGTGCACTTGAAGCTGGCATCGCACGTCTGATGTCGCTGTTCCCGCACAACACCGGATCTAGCGTAGTATATTCACGACTGCCTGGAAGGTGATTGTCCGGGCTCTGGTGCCGTGGCTCTGTCGACACAATCGCCTTATGGGCATGTGTGCGTGTATGAGAGAAAGTCATGTCTAAGAAGCCGGGGCGTCGGTCGGAGCAGTGGCGCCTGTCGCAGCATTCGGGTCTTGAGGAGGGATCTTTTGGGTTGTCGCCCCCCCCCGCGTATCCACGGCACGAACGAGACACGGGTTTGGGTCAAAGATGAGTACCTCTGCTGCAAAAGAAGCAACAGCGCGCACCGGCATGCGATCGAATGTGTTGCATCGTACCTGTGCAGTCAGTTCGTCGAGCCGCTGCTGCAGCTCCTCGACCTTGCGCTTCAGCTCGTCGTTCTCGGCGCGCAGGGCCTCGACATCGACATCCGATGGCCCGCCGAGGAATTGCTTGATAAAGCTGTCCCACAGGGCACATCCAGCAGCGAGTGAGTCAATCAGCAGGATGAGTGCGGATGGTGGCATTCCCCTTCACCCTGTGAGTCCCGAGTGGAGATTCCCGAGGGCGATGGGAGAGGACGCGAGGCATCGATGAAGAGAGCGAGTGGGGGATCAATGGCGATGGTTGTTCTTACTCGATGGGGCTCTCTGGCTTCTCGGGCTCCTCGTAGAGTCCAACCAGGACTGAGACAGACAAGCAGGAGCGGTGTCAGTGCGCTGGAGGAGTGGCGGCGCGCAACGCCAAAGGCTTGGTGGGATAAGAGCATCGACAACAGGCGAATGCCCTACGGCCGAGGACAACCGAGCATCCCCAGCATGTCGCCAGTGCAGTTTGTGGGCTGCTTTCTCGTCTTCGTCAGGACCCAATATGAAGCATCCTCCAAGTCGTGGTCGGCTTCGTTACTATCACCTGCTCCACTCCCTTTCTCTCTCTCTCTCTCTCTCTCGTCGGCATGACCAACCTTTAGTCAGGGCATCAATGATGCCGTTCTTTTCCAGGTACTTGCGAAAGTCATCCTTCTTTTGGTCGACGGCCTGGACCAGGGCGTCCCCGGGGAGATAATGCTCACGATCGTTACTGACGAATCGCCCTCTTTCTCCTCGAGATGCAGGAGAAATGACGGACGAGCAGCGGGAGGAATCGGTTCGCAGCCCAACGGGACGCGCACGGGATGGACATTGACGACAATCTCGGCATCCCGAGGACCCAGGGCCCAACAAACGAGCAGGAGAACCAGGGCAGGGAGAGAGGAGCAGTGGGCGGGTTGCACCCGGGCCGCGAAGAGCCGTTGGCTCGGACAGGCTTTGAGGCGCACCTGGTAGCTCATGTCTGGATGGAAAGGTGTTTGTGTGTGTGGAGTAGAGTCCTAAATCAGGCGGTTGGCGACAGACGCTGAATGCAGTTGCTGCTGCTGCTGCTGCTGCTGCTGCTGCTGCTGCTGCTGCTGCTGCTGCTGAGGATGGCGGTGGAGATGAAGCAACGGGTGGATGGAGATGAGGAGGTTGGCTGGGCGGGTTGCCATGAACAACAAGGCCGAGAGCGGGCGCGAAGCCCGCTCTCGCCGAGAACGAGGACGGGCGACGACGCAGGCGAGGACGGGAGAGAGACCTGGGGTGGTGTGCTCAAAGCGAGATCATATTCAAGAGGAAGACACAATCTATGGCCGCGATGGCGGAGCAAGCAGTTTCTGGAAATGTGAGGGGGGGGGATGCCGGCGACGATGGCGAGCTGGCGATGCGCATGAAATGTTGGATGCGGTTGTTGTTGTTGTTTTTGAAAGCAGCCATGAGGATGGCAAGGTGTGAAAGGAAAGCCAAAAAAAGAGTCGGAGGCGACTTGGTACCACTCATGGAAAGAATACTCCAAATAAGATAGTGAATATCGATGAAGGTCATGCAAGGGCGTCGGGATGGACAGTCAGAGAGAATCGGTATACGGGCAGAGGCCACGAAATGCAAGGCGAGGCTATGGTGTAAACACCGAGGCCGCCATGGAAGAAAAATGCATGAGAGAGAGAGTCAATCGCGCTTGGCCCGGAGGTACTTCTGGTACAGCAAAAAACAGAATGTGGGAGACAAAGGGGAAAGCAGGCAAGTGGTAAAAGTGCAGCATGAGCGTCAGCAAACGCTGTGCCAGCCAGCACGCAGGCCGAAGCTAACGATTCACCGATAAGTGGGTGGAGGGGACTTTGCGGCTCCAGTAGCTCAGACCGACCACGACAGCACCGCCTTGATGCCGCGGCACTCCACAGCCACCCGAATCCTATCCAGGATCCGGACAAGCGCCAGGGCTCCTCCGCGGCGGTGACTGGGGCAGCCAGTCACGATGCGATTCTGATACTGGTTGGTCACCCAGGTGCTGTCTGGGGTCTTCCGAAGCGACCGCGGGTCAAAATCTGCCCGCCCCAGAGAGCCATCGGACTTGTAGTATGTGCTGTACGAGACCATGTACGTGAACGACTTGATGCGAGGGGCCGCCAGGAGGAGCGACTCGATGTGATCGACGTAGAGACCGTCCGCGTGCTTGGTCGCGCGCAGGTCGATGGTCAGAGACTCCAGGGATATCAGGTTCGAGAGGCCGATGCAGACCGCCTCCAGGCCAGTCGGGCCGAGCGGATAGGCGAGGAGCTCGGTCGCACGGGTCGAGTTCATCGACTGGCGGATCGAGGAGTAGCGCCAGCCGCCCTCGTTGTACATCAGAGAGTCGTCGAAGTGCGAGATACGCAGATGGTGCAGGCGATCCGAAAACTGGGCAACATGGGCGGCAAACTCTTGGCAGTGGCGGGTGTTGGTGTTGACCTCGAGGCTCTCGAGCGACGGCCACCCGTCAAGAATCAGAGACATGGTCTAGCGGGAAGGAGAAGATGGAAAGCAGTCAGCAAGGCTATAGCTGAGGGATGGGAGCTATAACGGAGGTAGCTCGCTTTGTTTCGTTTGCGATGGCGACATTGATACGGCGAGCTGCAGAGGCGTACCTTGATGCTGGGTCCGTCGCCCTGGAGATCACGATAGTGCTGCACGCCGCCGCACGACGACGTCAAAAGCATCAGCGTTCCGTCGTCGACATAGGCGCTATTTTTGGTGCTCAGCAGCGAAATCTTGCGGAGGCTGTGCGAGTGCTGGGCGAAGCTTGAGAAGAAAAAGTGCGAGTCCGCAAAGACAGTATCGCCGTTTTCAGCGACCACGAGCTCGTTGAGCTGGCTGCCGCACTTTTGCAACAGGCCCTCGACCGCCTGTGACGGGGAGAACAGAGAGCAGTTGGCGTCAGGAATGCGTGAGCAAAGAAGGCTATGCCGGTGGCGTTGTGGACGAGCAGCGCCGCCGTCTTACCTGGTAGAACATGGTGTGGAAGGTGTTTTCGATCTCATATCCCGGAATCAGCGTGTATGACACAAAGGTGATCCTGCAGTCCGAGGAAAGTGAAAGGAGAAGCTGTGAGTGGGCGGCGAGATGAGGCAGGGTTGGAGAGCGGGAAGCGGCAGAGTGTGATGGAAAGCCAACGCAAATCAAGTGGATCAAGTGCGGCTTGAGGGTTACTCACTTTTCGAACGAGAGCGATCGGATGGCTGATGCACGAGGCAGAAGGGCATGGTTCATGAAGGCGATGGCGACGGGCACGGAGCCGCTGACTCTGATATGGCGCCAGAGGTCGGGATGGTTGACGAGCGCACGGAACTGGCGAGAGAGTCTGCGAGGCCGTGGATGGTGCGACAACCAGGGGGATCAGGGCTGGGCAGCTGTGCTGGGTTGCACCGCTTCATGGCGGACATGCAACGCCGTTCGGGCTCGTGGATGCGATGCGGTTGGCCGAAGCGTTACCTGGCCAGCGACACCAGCTTGGTGCCTCCGACAAACTTGAGGATGTGGAGCAAGCAGTCGTCGTTGAGCGACTGAAGCGTCAGATACTCGCGGGTCATGGCACAGGAAGGATTTGCGGGGACTTTGGGCGGCCGAGCGATCGGACGTCGACGAGGGCAGGAGGCGAGGCCCAACATGGCATTTTCATCCAGGACCGAGGGCGAGGGCGACATGAACGGCGGGAGTGATACCGGGAATATATAGGGCACACGAGGGTGAGCGAAACGACAGAGAGCCGGAGGGGGATGGTGCAGGCGGGTCACAGGGCAATGGTGGAGAAGCTATAGCCGGCCAAGTGTGTGCGGGTTGCCACACTCAACACAACTGTTGGCGGAACTAGTGGCCACTAGCAGCGATTCAACAACGGCCATCCAGCACGGATCCAGCACGGATCCAGCTGATCAATCAAGATAGAAAACTCGCGGGAGTGACTCACAGGGCGCAAAGCGCTCTGTTGCGACGGGGGCTGGAGATTAGAGCCGCCTGGGTGTGGTCTCGGGCCGGTGCTTGCCGGCTGGAGCTGCTGGCTCGCTGGCTCGCTGGCCTGCCGGGGTGCACCGGACAGGCGATAAGCGCTTGCAGAGAGCCGGCGCCGATCGAAGACGGGGAGAGCTCTATCTCCGAGGACAGCACCGGAGGCGGCAGCGGGAGCGGGAGCGGGCATGTGAAGAAGCTGTACCTGAGAGGCGGGGAAACAGCAGCGCTGCTGTTGGTTGGTTGCAGTTGATGCTATTGCTGCTATTGCTGCTGGCTAGCAGGCGGATTGGATAGGCCAGACGGCGAAGAGGATCGTGGAAGAGACTGATGGAGTCGACCGAGAGCGACAGCAGCAGCAGGAGCAGCAGATTTATGACGGCCGGTGCCCCGTCCAAAGGCCTGGGCGTTTGGCAGGGCAATGCGGGAAGGGCGCGGGAGGAGGGGTGGTCATGGCCGGGCGCCTTGCCGGACGCCTTGCCGGACTGCCTGCCGGACTGCCTGCCGGACTGCCTGCCGGCACGCACGGGCGCGGTTGGACGGGCGCGATTGGACGGGCGCCGGGACAAGGGCCGGGGCGAGAGGGGGCCTCGCTCTCGGTCGGGTGTGTCGGTGTGCGCTGGCGTGCGCTGTCGGCGGTTGGCTGCGCTCACTCTGACTGCGCGTGACGCCGTCTCGCCCCTGCTCTCGCGCTGCTCTCGCCCGCTCTCGGCCCCCGGCCCTCTCTCTCCCCCACACCCGCACCCACGCCACGCGTCTCCCCACCAATAGGAATCGCCACCGGGATCGCTGGGCGTTTGTGCGCGCCGCTGCCCCGCGCCGCCGTCCGCAATGGGCGTGTTTTTTCTCTCGCTGGCCGCAACGTGGCTGGCTGGCCTGCGTCGCGTGCGGGTCCATTCGAGGCCTGCTTGACCCTGGACAGATCGCAGATGAGCCACCGCAACAACGATCGAGGCCAACCACATCAGCGACATCAGCGACATCAGGACCGAGTGGGGCGGTCGATGGCAAGGATAACGCTGGATCGCATCCTGAGGCCTCGTGCGCATCTGGTCCCAGGCCGCGGGTCGCGCCTGCTTGGTCTCATGCTCCACCATGCGACAACACAGCAGCCGGGGCCAGTGTATCTGCGGGTGGTCCATCACATGAAGATTATATTAATGTCATGGCCAGGGAACAACCGCGGTTGCTGCAGGCCCACCGCCATCGTCGCAGACCATCATCGTCACGACCATCGCGCCGGCCTCTGCGTCTGCATCAGGCAATCTCGGCTACTGTTCCCGTCGGCGTGTTGCTCCGTTTGGTGAGCTCGCGCCTCAGTTCGCTGCCGATCAGATCTGCCAATCAGCCTTCGCACCATTGTCGTGGTCGTCCTCTGGGTCTGTGCCTCGATCGGCTTGACGCATCCTGGCCGAGGGCGCTCGTCATATCTCTCGGCGCTCGTCATATCCGCCGTTCTCGTCATATCAACAGCCTCTGAGTGGCCACTCGCTCCTCGCACTCAATCTGGACTGCTCGGGAATCATATCTTTGGCCCCTCCCCGAGCTCCTACGACGTCGCTGATCGGCCCTGGCCAGTGCGAGTTTTGGCGGATGCCCAGCACATCCCCTTGCCTGCTTCTACTTATCGAACATACCCTGATCGCGATGAGCAACTGTGACGCACTCGCAGACAATAAACAGGAGACGACGTCGTCCTGCCGACGTAGCGCCCAGGTGATTGACATATATCGCTGTTGAGCGTCGAGATGGGAGGGGTATAAAGTCAAGGGACGCTCTTGAAGCAGGGCACCACCACCATCTTGCTTCGGCAGTTTTTCAGCCTCGCCCGGTACCTCCTTGGCCGGCTTGCTCCTACAACCGCGCAGCCTCGGATAGCCGACTCCTCGAGATAGCCCTCTCCGCTTTATTGTCACGTTGCGGACACCTGCCTTTTGTTGAGCAGCCTTTCGGCCCTTTAATCCGCTCCTTCCCGCTTTCTGTGCTTCCGTCTCGACCATGGCTGCCGGAGTAGTGCCCTATTGGGTGGTCAACATCCCAAAGTTCTTTGTTGTCATCTTCTTCTCCATGTTTGCTCTCTTTGCCGGCTACACTCACAGAAATGTGGTCTCGGTCACCAAGCATGACATGGCCGGTCAAGCTTCCCCACCCTGGAACCTCAACATGGTGAGCGCCTGTTTTCTTCGTGGGAACGACCGGCGGCACCACCCATTCGCGTTTGGTTCTTTGGCTGCGACCCCTTGCCCCGAGCCATGGAAGGATACTAACGATATCGTATTTGCCATCGGTCTCTTTGGTTATCGATGATTCTGCCTCCAGATCGCTCAGTATGTCGCGGCTTACTATTACGGATACATCATCTTCCAGCTCGTAAGTCGCTGCTGTCTGTTTGGGTTGCCTCATAACTGTGGTAGCGTATCATGCCATGGCAAATGCGAAATCTGCGCTGGCAGTGGGCATAGGCTCTGCTGAGAGTGTTTGCCCCAGCAATTTATCAGCTCTCTCACCAATCTCTGCCCAATCTCAGGTCATTGGAATCCTTTGCATGCGATACGGAGCCAAGTGGATCCTGGGCATTGGACTCTTGATGTCCTCAGTCTTTACCCTGATTATCCCATCCCTTGGACAAAACTATGCCGGCCTCATAGTGACCCGTGAGTTTAGATTCTGCACCACCTGCACCACCTGCACCACCTGCACCACCTGCACCACCTGCACCACCTGCACCACCTGCACCACCTGCACCACCTGCACCACCTGCACCACCTGCACCACCTGCACCACCTGCACCATGGATGTGAATCTAATTGTCGTTCTCCTCGCAATCAGGCATTGTCACTGGCCTCTTCCAGGGCGCTGCCATCCCCGGCACCACGGCGCTTTATGCCCAGTGGATCCCGGCTGAAGCATATTCTATCGCCACGGGCATCCAGTACTCCGGCATGTACATTGGAACGGCCTGCGTCAATGGTCTCTCCACCATGATCGGAGCCAACCTCGGTGGCTGGCGTGGCGACTACTATGTCTGGGGTATCCTTGGCCTGGTGTGGTTCGTCACCTACATTTTCTGTATCCAGTCCTTCCCCAACCCGAACGATGCCCACGTTCGCCATATTGATCACGACGAGCACCACGACCCCGTGGCCACCCGGTCCAACTCGGTCCACACGGGCGTCAACGTCAGCAACCTTGGTCACGATTCCAATCCCCACCAACACCATGGCAATGGCCACCCTGAGATCGGTCACTCGCTCGGCGACCATGATCATGATCACGATCACGCGCACACTCGCACGAGTGAAAGCCAAAAGATGCTGCAGAACCACCACGACACCCATGGCCTACACCGCCCTCCCGTCTCCAGCCTTTCCTGGGGACAGATCTTCACTCTCTATGCCCACTTCCTACGGACCCCAAGCTGCCTGGTCTTCTACTGTGTCCATTTCTGCTCAAACTGGTCCATGTATCTGCTGATGGGCTATGCCACGACCTTTCTCTCGACCGTCCTGGGTCTTGATGCTGATACCACGAGTCTCTTTGGCTTCCTGCCCTATGTGTTCCTGTGGGTTGTCCTCATGGTTTCTTCGCTCGCTGCGGATGCTGTTATCAAGAAAAAGTACTTTTCCGTCACCAACGTTCGTAAATTCTTGGTTTGCCTCGGATTCTTTGGCCCAGGTGAGTCACTGACACTGGCCAAGTTGCAAGGAAGCGCAAGGCCCATTGGACTTGGCCGAGAATCGAGCGTCTCCTGCTGCAGGCCCGAGCTCTTGACGGCAGTGCATCTCACCGTGTGCATCATGGACCGCATTGACGATTGCTCAATAACTAGTATGGCTCATCTTGCTTTATACCAACAGCACTATGCATGGTTGGAATCACCCAGGCCAAGACGACTGTCGCCGGCTCAGCCTTCTTCATCTGCGCCATCACCCTCTCCGGAGCCGCCATCCCCGGATTCTTCCCCATGGCCCTTGACATTGGTGGCGAGGTTGGCGGCTTGGTCATAGCCGTCTCCAACACCATCGCCACCATCCCAGGCATCGCCGCTCCGTTGACCCAAGGCGCTCTGACCCAGGCCGGCGGCTGTGTCAACGCCTACCCCGAGTCCGCATCGTGTGTGGCGGCTTGGCAGACAGTCTTTTACATTGCCATCGCCGTCTACGCCGTGGGAGGCACTGTATGCCTCTTCTTTGCGTCCTGTGAGCGCAAAGACTTTTTGTCCACGCTGCACTTTGACCATCCCATCTCTGATGACCATCACGATACCTCGAATGCACAAGCTGTCCGTGGAAAATAACATGGTCATAAGAGGGTGCGTCCCGGCTCCGAACGTATGTTTGCGGTGAGTACCAGCCTCTCGATCGACTACACGCCGTTCAGTGCATTAGAAGCGACATTCATTCGATTTCTTGCTTTGTAGAACAATCCGCATTCCATATCGATTACTTCGTGAGCATAAGGACAATTACACCATCCAACACAAGCAAACATCTGCATCATGAAACACAATCATCTTCATTATGAAGCATATGCACTATTGATCATCGTTCGTCCTGATGCTCTCCTTTCAAACACTTCATTAACGCTGCACCGCTGCCTAGATTTATTACAGCCAATGCTGCTTTGTGTTCAGTGCACAAACCTTTTACTTTCCCTCAGTCTGTTCACGCAGAGTGCCTGCCTAGCTAACTGGTGCCAGCAGGTCCAACCCCGCCCAGAAACCGACTGGACAAGGTGCCGAGTGCCGAGTGCTCTTGTTGCACTCTGATCCTGGACAATCAGAGCAATTCTTTGGCTTTCGTTCTATCATTTTATGCTTTTCAAACCAGAGTTGTATCCACAATCGCTCACAATACATACTCTTGCTCAACTGACTCGTGGCGCATCGTTCCTTGCCGCCGGACCATGGCTAGAGTCCTCTCCTATAATCTCACGGTGGCCGCATCAGAGTCGCCTGCAGCATCGACTGCACTAGCCAGGATACTTGGCCATTCTTGGCCGAGTATGAATATGAGCCGACCACGGTATGCGTTTGTCTGAACGAGACGATGAGTCCCACGGTCTCTCAGCGCGCTGTATTGCCTCGTGCCCAACACTCCAGACAGCCTTCTGCTTCGACGAAGCGGAAGCCGCACTCGACGCAGACGTACTTTGAAATGTATGGGTCTGGGACTGCGGGGTTATCCGAGCCCGGCGCAGAGCAGCGCTCGCACAGGCAAGTAAACCGGTACTCGTCTCGCAGCGTCTCCTGTCGGACGGCTTTCTGGAGCGTTACATCGATGTAAGAGTGCGTCAAGGGAGTGCCGGCAGTGATTGCATGCAGTGCGCGGAAATGCAGCGCCGGCTCGTTTTCCACAATCTTGGTGAGCAGCTTGAGTGGGATGAGCATCGATCCGTTCGTTTCTTGAATATCTGAGTCGAGCGATATTCCTGCGAGTGCGCTGGCGAGGGCAGCCTCGGTCTCGTCGTCGATACCATCCCCACTTTCGGCATCGGGCTTCCGGGTGGCTCCGGACTGAGGTTTCGTCTCGGCAGTCTTGCCGGCCTCCTTGTCGACATCCGCCATCCCGTGGTCCAGGAGCAGATTAGGTCCGCACGAGTGGTTGAAGTACGATGCAAACGGATAGATGGCCTGACCGATCGCTTCGTTGGCCGAGTCCCAGAGTCCGAAAGCGTTGCTTTTCCGGATGCCGTTGAATCGGATAAAGTCTGTGGCGCTCGGAAAGTGTCTCCGGTAGAGCTGGCTAAAGTTGGAATCGAGCGACAGCTCCGAGACATCGGATGAGCCGTGCTCGGCAGTGATAGACAGTTTGGCTTCCGGGACTGTCGAGGAGGTGGGAAATGGAAGATGGAGAAGGCCTACGTCAGCGTACGAATGAGCAAACGAACGAACGAGCGAATAAGCGAGCGACCACAGTATCCCCCAGCCAGAATGAAACGCCGGACGAGCGTTTGGGAAAAACTCTGTGGTATCCAGGCTCCATGCCCAAGTGCGCCATCGATCTTTTGGACTTGGAAGCCGTACCTGTGTTCGCCAGCGGCGGCAGCGTCGAGAAGAGTTGATGGACGAATCGCAGCTGGGCAAGCTCTCCGGACCCAAGACTCTCTTCGTTCGAGACCAGAGCCAAAACGTCCTCCCAGAGCGGCGACGCAGCTCTCCAGTCCTGGTGCCTCAGCTGCAAGACCGACTCCTCCATCGACTTTCGGAGCAGCGCGCTCAGCATTAACCGGCCGAGATCCTGCAGGTCCTTGTACTCGTACTCCAGGCACTCTTTCTTCTCAGGATCGGTCAGCTTCAGTGCCCGGATGGCATCGTTGGTCCACTTTCGGAACAGACCGGGCTGGGAAAGTCGATGGATCTCTCGGAAGAAACGGCACTCGGCCAGATCGTGGAAGGCCGAGCGACGGCGCCGACATGTTTCGGAGCAGTACCACACTGACGAGCAGCCCGAGCACGCAATCGGCAGCGATGTCTTGAGGGTGAATCCGTAGCAGTTGTGGCAGGCCTGTTTGCGGCAGTTGTGATTCAGGGCTGGAGGGCAAGCCAAGGCAGCGCATCAGTGTCAAGAGCATCGTCAAGGCTGGCTGATCTTGGTGCAGAACTAGCTGGTCGCAGAGCATTCATTGTCGTAGCCCTTCAGGATGACCTTTACCGATCGCATAGCACCGAGCGCTCAGCACAGCATCTCCAGGCTCAATGTTGATCTTGGCCACTGCAAAACGGCCCTCGAGCGGCGACTCGCGAATGGCGAGGGGCGATTTTGTCGTTTCAAAGTACCGGGTGGACGTTGCCGCTCGAGCCATGACGTTCCGATACTGGTCTGGAGCAGTCTCAATGAAGGAAACTGCAGGCTCGATGCAGTGGTTCTGTCGGCTTGCGAGATCGCAGACAGAAGCATACCCAGGCGACGACTGGAGAGTCAAAGCCGAAACCGACACAGAACCGACGACACCCCGACATTCCAGATCAGCCCCAGACCAGTCCCCCTCACACATCGATCTCGAGCCATGCATGCGATTCGAGCGTCCTGTATCATGTATCTAAGCGTCCGTGGATGACGGCTGTGGAGCCTGGGTTGCTCCTATACCCCACCCAGCTCTATGGGTCGCCACTCTCAAATGTATTGAATGCCGAGCCAGCCGGCCGAGCAATCGAGCAATTCGGAGCGCCCTATTCTACGCCGGTAGCGCACGACGGTGCCGCTTTCTACTGAGGCTTGGCCGATACCTTCTTCCAAAACTCGTCGTCGTTCGCTTCACGCTCCCGTTCCGACTGCTCCACGGTTTCGATGATGTAGTCTTTTTGCAGATCCTTGACCCGGAGCATACTAAAGTGTGATGACTAGCGATACCGAGGACAGGCATTGATGGCGTTAGAATCGGAGAGGCTTTGTAAAGCGGATTAGGGAGACGCAGCTGGCCACGGAAGTCAAGAGCCGAGTCGGGGTCTCGCCTTCTCAACTTGCAGCTGCTCATCAATTTCTCTTCCCCCCCCCCACCGACTTACCCATGACGGCAGGCATTCCTTGTCGAATATCTCCTTGAACTTTTTGCAGGCAAACAGCCTCGATCGCTCCTCGCGCGATAGCGACCGATCGGACTCGGTCTTGCATTTCAGCTCGATGGGGTCCACGGCGAGGATGTCCTCGTGGCTGGTTGGACCAAGGCCATGGAGCCACAGCTTGGACTGATCGAGGCAGTTGAAGTAGTCATCTCGGGCAGCCCAGCATTTGGCTCTGGCCGAACGAGTGGGCGGGGCAGATCCGATGCTTGGCACTTTGGACATGATGCTCGATGTTCGATGGTTTGGGGATAGGATGTTGGGTCTGGCTCTGGCTCTGGATCTGGCTCCTGCACTGAAATGGCGCAATTGGCCGAGATTCTGTTGCCTGGTGGTAGTTATGGAGAGTGGCGTGTCCGCTGGACTGCACGACGATGGAGTTGCAGTGCCGCTTGACTGGCTGTTGGATCGCCCGGCTGCTTGGTGGTTGCCGCGGGGTTGTTCTTGGGTGCGGGAGCCTGCGAATGCTCGATTTTGCCATTTTTTCGAGTCGTGCACAGAACACGACGAAAGCGGGGGCGGATAGGCTGGAGCCGGATGCAGCCGCCCTTGACCAATTCAGGCGATATTGATCCGACACAGCCTGACTATAACTGGTCCTGCGAACGGGGCTGCCCTCATCTACAATCGCAAGTGCACCACCGCAGACTTATACCATCCTCACCTCGCTCTGCAAACAGCCGTCCCCGACCTCCCCCCCCCGACGATCGAGCAAGCTCGTGGTGTCGTACCCAATCGTGCAGCACGCCATGGACCCATTCTACGAAATCAAAAAGATCCAGCGGGTGCTCCGGCAGGTTCGCAGCAAGGTCATCAGCATCAACGGCTCGCAGGAAGAGCTGTCGCGCGCGAGTCAAGTTCCATCCAAGAGCCACTCCGGCCTGTTCTTCCCGAAACAGAGCCATACGGTCACATACAGCCAGCGCGCCCGCCTTGCGCGGAGCAACAGCCGAGCATCACTGGCTGCATCGGAGAGGCTGGCGGTTTCGGGCGACTTGCTCAGCGGCAACGGCAGCGGCTCGGGTGAGACGCAGATTCTGCCAAGCCCTCTCCGTAAATGCGGCACCAATTTCCTGGAGACCTTTGGACAAATCACGCTGACCATATGGAAAATCGACGACCCGGAGCTTGATTCCAAGTGCCGGCGTCCGCGCGAGTCGCCCCAAGTCCCTTCCCTGGCGATGCGCGCGGCTTTCGAGCTGGGCAAGTTGGGAGCAATTGACGTGAACGAAGACGACGAATATGACGAAGAAGCGTGGTACAGCACCGTACCGATGTTTCTGCGGAGGTAAGTGTGCCGGAAAATTGCGACTGATGGCCAGAAGGTCAGGCGATGCAAGGCTTGGAATGCCTGCCCTTCCGAGCACAGGCACACATTCTAAAGTTGGATGCGTGGATCTGCACTCGGCTTGCACTCGACCTGTACTCGACCTGCACTCGACCTGCACTGTGTATACCCACATACCGGTTCCGCCCATTCTCCAGATACGTATTATACCAGCACATCGTGCAGATATGCATCGAGCGACTGACGTTTCCCAAGCTAATCGAGGGCATGATCAAGATCTGTCACCAGTATGGATGCACATATCAGGTAGGTCGACCAGGGCCTGCAGAGGACATGCACAGGCGTGTAGGGTTTCGGTCCCGCTGGCCTGGCTGACTTTTTGTGCTGATTTGCCACCCGAATACCCACCACACAATCAACGACGATCGCTCTGCAAAGAAAATGTGTCTGATCGAACACCACATGCTGATATCCCCACCAACAACGCTCGACGACTTTGGCCGACACTACCACCTCTGTTCAAAGCATCCCCGACTGTTCATCTCGTGTCTTGTCAATATCCTGACTCTCTCCCAGGCGCGCAAGTCCGGCTTTGCCAAGTTTGTCGAGGCTCTGCCACCGCACCTCTCGACTGTTCTGGAGGCACGAGCTATCGAGATGTTCATTTTCGAGCAAGACAGCGACCATCCCATCGTTTCCGTGACATATCTATCAAGGACCGAGCACTGGATTTCGCGGCAGCTGGTCCTTGGAATGCGGCAGATGCGAGCAAAGGCTCGCGCACTCTCGGCCCACCCTTTGGCAGCACCAGACCGGCTTGAATTACACATGCTGCACCGGATCGTCGCATGCGGGCCGGATCAAGTTCCGGTTCAGCTCAACACCACCACCTGGGTCAATTTGTATCTCTACCACATCCTTCTGGGCCTTCCGGAGTACAATGACATAGTGCTTGACTGGGACCATTGGATCCGATCCAAGGCCGAGAGCGGTGCAGTTCATTCGATACACCAGGCTGCATCGGTGCTCGAGTGGACACTAGAGTATCCCGAAGAAGGCCTGAGAAAGCTGCTGGATCGGCTAACGCACTGTGGGCTATGGCGATTGAAAGAATGGCTGCTCCAAGGACTGGTCGCTGTCCTTGAGGAAGATGCCAAAGATGAGAGCCCCATCAACCCTGACGCCAGCCCGGAAAGTGGAAAGCGCACCTGTCCACCCTCTGTCGAATGGGCGAGGCGCCGGCTCATCGAGTGCCAAAAGTTCATGGAGGGTGAGCGCATCAAACCGTGGTAAGTTGGCGTCAGCTCATTGCTTATCCCGTGGCCTCCGAGCCGCACGGGTGTGGGACTTTGCTCCGCTATTCCTCTTCCTAAACCATAATCTTTGCTCACAGGGACCTGTGCAACAGCATCGACGACATCGTGCTCTACCCAGACGACTCAATCATCTGCTCAAGCTATCTCTCGGACGACGACGACCTGGACGATCGACAGGAAGAGCATTGGTCCCTTATTCACACCCCCAGGCGAAAGTCCATGACCCGGCCCAATCCGATTCTCGCGAGCCAGAGTCCTACTCCACGTTTGAGATCGCCAGGACAGCGGCTACCAAATCTTGACACACCTCTTGCCCGCCGATATCGATCGCAGGAGCAATCAAGGTCTGTGTATCTCGCCGCTCCTTCTTCACCGATCGATGCCCCAGAGCCCTGTGCACTGCAGCTGCAGCTGCAATGGCCGTCGACTCGAAGCAGTCCGCTCGAGAGCCCAGAATCGGATATGCTCGAGGTGATATTGCCGATTGTGGACTTGCCTCTATGTCGAACTCACAGAGCGTCGTCCACCAGCTCGAATGACTGGCCTGATGCCGGTGACCTGGACGACGCCATCGACAGCGACGACGATGATGATGACGAACTCGCGATGCTGCCTGGCCGTCACCCATCTCCAACAGCGGCTGCCAAGAAAGGCGGTCTCAGACCAGCGTCTCTCAACTCAAGGTGCTGGTTTGGTAAGGCTGGTTATGTGTCGCCACGATCTTCGAGCAGCTCCAACGACAGCCAGCCCGCCAGTCGGAAGCGGCCTCGCCGACGAAAGAGCATCGTATACCAGAGCAAGCGGCGCCGCAGCACCATATGCTCCGAAGGCAGCTTCGATGGGGAGTCGAGCATGGACTCGCTGAGCGAGGACGACTGGGACAGCGATGCATCTGCCGGCTGGGGTGCCGGTTCAGACAGGCACGGTTCTTGGGAAGACAGCGATGGCGAATACGTCGACCCGCTACAGCGGACCGGTGTTCCCCCACGACGAAGAGCGGCAATATAGTCCCGGCACCGTTCCGCGGCAACGATTCCTTTATTCTCGATCCTGAATACACTCCTTCTCAGGCTACGGATGAGGGCGTGATTCTGCATCACAGAATGGCCATGGCCAGCGTGGGAGGAACTTGCACTGGAGCCCAGGGATTGCGCCTTCGCTGACCGATTGTGCCCAAGCATTGTGTCGAGAGGCACGTTGTCAAGGTCACAAGCATCCGGATTGCCGCCAATCAGGAGTACAATTGCCAGGATGACAAATGCTCCCCTGTTGAGCCAAGCCTCGTGCAGCAGATCCCTGGCGCTTTCTTTGGACCAGGATGACAAACTGCAGGCGCCGGCCTCGGCCGAAAGCCGTCAAGATCCGGGGTATTTGAGACGCGGCCCCTGCCTGGCCCTTATCGTGACTGCAGAGCACAGCACTCCCATTTGCGGCATCTTCACTGAAATGTCTGAGCCAACGATCAGGGTTGTCATCGTCGGCGCAGGCTATGCTGGCCTCGGCGTCGCCTCAACACTCTTCAAGAGCGCTGGTCCGCAGGTCTCGATCACCTTGGTTTCGGATCGTAACTATGGCCTGCATTCCGTTGCCGTGCCCCGGGCTATGGTCGATCCTTCGATCCTGGACCAAATCTGTTTCCCCCTGACTGAGCCGGGTGTCTTCCGCAAGGGCTGGTATGGCGGAGGCGCCCGGGGCAAGATTGTCTTTGGCCGGCTTGCTCGTGTCGATGATGGCAAGATTGCCATCCACAAACCCACAACCGAGGCCCTGAACGGCAGCGCTGCCGCACAGCAATGGGATGCAGCCGAGACCGAGCTCGAATACGACTTTCTCGTCCTGGCTCTTGGCTCAAACTACGATTTCCCCTTCAAGAGCACCTACTTTGCCCGCGAGGCGTTCCTCGGGCAGATTCGCCAGGCCATCGAGGATGTCAAGGCTGCATCGAAGGTCTTGGTTGGCGGTGGTGGCCCCGTTGGCATCGAAATTGCGACAGAGATCAAAGCGGTCTATCCCGACAAGGCTGTCACCCTAGTCCATGGACAGAAGGAGCTTATGGAAACCACTGGAGCGTCCGAGGCCTTCCGCAAGGGTCTACACGACAAGGTCCTGCAGCTTGGTGTCGAGCTCGTCCTTGATGAGAAGCTTGTCGCCAGCGACGGCTCCAAGATCTCTTATGCGACTGGGTCTAAGACATACCGCACTGCATCGGGCACGCACCAGTTCAGCGCCGACGTTGCGTTTTCGTGCTTTGGAGCACAGCCAAACACCCAGCCTCTCAAGCAAGGGCATCTCGCCGAAGCTATCACCGACCGTAGTCTCATCAGGGTCAACGACGCTTTCCAGGTGCTTGGCCACGACAACATCTTTGCGTTGGGCGATGCTGCCGATGCAGACACTCTGAAGCTGTCCTTTATCGCTGGTAAGCAGAGCGACGCTGTCGCCTCCAACCTCCTGGCTGTGATCAATGATCGCCTGGCTTCGACCAAGCGCTTTGTTCCCAAGAACGACCCGATGCCCAAGCAAAGCGGCTTCATCGGGCTTGTGGCGATGGGCAAAGAAAAGGGCATTGGTGAGGTTGCTGGTATCGTCGTTGGTGATTTTATTGTGCGCAATCTGAAGGGACGCACCATGCTGGCCGACAAACTGAAAGGCACCTACGGCCCGCCCAAGTAGAGAATGTGGTGCTGGCTCGCATTTCATGAATACACTGGCTCTTTGTGTGAGAAGGTATGCCCCTCAGTGCTCGGAGACAGAGGAGACGAGTTGTGCTGCAGCCTGGAAAGGGTATTTTTGTTTCTTGGAAGCGACGTCCTGGATTTCGTGCTGGAAGACCCAGACAGCGCCTTGTGATTCCCACGCCGATCCGATGCGCAAGGGTCGAGAGGCCAGACTCGAGAGGGCGACACCTCGCTTACAGACGAATCTCTATCCTTGGCGGCTACGAGCACCAAGAGCGCATCCAACTACCTCTGCCGAGACTTTCGAGGGACCCTCCTTCATCCGATCGGAACAAAGCTCTGGCAGCTGTCATGGCGATGCGGCCCGGGCACACGATCCCTGTGAACGGATATCAAGAGCTCGTAGTTGCACCCGGTCAACACGAGCCGGACCAAGATTCGCCTGCCACGGAGCCATGCGAGGCAAAGAACGATCGCCAGGATGCCGATTTGGACGATCTTCCGCTGGAGGTAGTCGATAGCGACGCGAGCGTGAGGAAATATGTGAGACTGCAGCTGGCTCGGTCGCTATGGCCTATCTAATGGCGGACTGCTCCTCTCATCCCGGTCCATCTCATCCCGGTCCATCCCATCCCACTTCACCAACTCTCCCTCGTAGGTGCTCATCAATATCGTGAGCCGCCTGCCCATCGAAGACAGGTTTGCCATCCTGTGCACCTCGAAGAAGCTGCGACAAGTGGGACTCATGCCCGATCTGTGGAAATCGGTGTGTCTGCCCTACCGACTCATTTGTTCGTCAACACGGCACGCCAAATCGACTCCCAAAACTCTCTCGAGGCTGGCGTGGCTCCTTCCGACGATCGGGTGCCATGTTCAAACGCTGAACGCCAACGGAACTGGCTCGTACTTCGCGGACGGACACCTCACGCACTTTGGCCGGCACTGCCAAAATCTAGTAACGGTGAATCTTTCCGGATCCGAAGTGACGGGGACTGGCATCAAAGCGCTTCTCCTCTCGATCCTGAAACAGCCTCAGAACCCACTGAATCCAACGCCTGGACACATGCCAGGGCCCAATATACCTCCGCAGCGGCGACCTGGGACTCAAATCAGCCGCCTCCTCCTTGGAAACATCGGTGGGCTTGACGACGCTTCGCTGGTTCTCATCAGCGATACGTGCCCGCTGCTGCAGACCCTCGATATCAGCTCGTTCACCGCAAAATCCAAGCTCAGCGACGTTGGCATCAGCGCGGTTTCGGCCCGCTGCTCCTCGCTCAGTGTCCTGATAATGGTCGGATGCCACATGGTCACGGATCGGTCGCTGGTCCACATCGGCTCAAGTCTCCCGCGCCTTACCCATCTGGATTGTGTGGGATGTTTCCAAATCGGCGATGCCGGTGCCAGATCCGTTTTGATGGGATGCCCAAAGATCCGGCTACTGGACTTTTCGTACTGCTGGCGCATCACAGACCGAGCCTTTGAAGACGCTCTGGATGCCGGCTTGAGTGCGGGCGGCGAGCTCGCCAGCGTCAACCTCCAGTTCTGCTACCAACTGACCGACCTGGCAGCGCTGTATCTCTCTCGCCTGCGCTCGCTCGTGTGCGCCAACTTTTCGTACTGCAGCAACATCACGGCGAGGGGCCGAGCGATGCTCTGCGACGCACAGATTGTCGGTGTCTTTGATGGGGTTCAGCTCGAGCCCGAATGACAGAATGGCGGTTTGCAGCCGCCGGAATCCAAGACGATTCGTTGCAGAGAGGGAGTCTTGGGGGCCGCTTGTTGGGAAGAGGGGGCTGATGCCGCGTAGGTGGGCGGGCCAGCTGAACCTGCAGACCTCGATCAGCTATTCAAGCCTCGGCCAACCATTATAGCCCAGCCATACAGTTCACCGCTTCTGACAAACACCACTGGGCCAGGCCAGCCATCAGCCGGCAAACATCCGCTGCAAACAAACCGCTCGTGCTGGTGCTGGCCAGAGACGCGCACGTGAAAGTCGAGCCACGTGGTGTTGCTGCGCGCCCACCGCCACACCCACGCATATTCGCCGTTCTTCCGCCCCCTGTCTGGCCAATCAGCGCGCGCGGCCGCACCCGGTCTTCCGCCACGCACGCCTCTTGTTTGCTGTTCCAAACGCCGCGACGACCCTGGCTGCATCCCAAGCGCATCTCAAAAGCATCCGCCTCACCTCCATCTTTCCCCACACCACCACCACCACCACCACCACCATCTTTCTCGCAACACCTCCACCACCACCTGTGTCGTATTCCGCTGCCTTTCACCCAACGCCATGGAGTTCTACACGCCAGTCGCCCAGATTCCCGCTGTCGGTATCCCTCCTCCTCCTTGGCTGCTTTGCGCCGATTTGTCTGCAGTCGCTCCCTCTGCCCAGCGAGGGTCCTTGATGGCGGCTCTGACGGTGTTCCTGTGTGCATCTGTAGATCGTCAACGGCGTCCGTGCAACTTTTGCTTCCGGCCGCACACGCTCCAGGGAATGGCGCATGAAGCAGCTCCGCGGCTGCTACAAGCTGATCGAAGAGAACGAAGCCGAAATCTTGGACAATCTTGCTTTGGATTTGAAGAAGGTAGGCTACACCCACAGGCACGCTCGCTGAACCGAGCTGGTTGACAGCTGTGTATTGTTTGGCGAATGCTGGGTGGTTGGACTCGGCTGTTCCGTGGGCACCGAGGCCATCCGAACCGAGGGCACAATCGTCATGGTGGCTCCCGGATACTCAACAGTGCCGAGCCATCGTCAAGAGCGGCTTTCTCGCCGAAGAGCAAAGTCGCAACTCGAGTCGAATCAAGTCGCAAAGTGGTATCGCTCCGCCACTCACCAATTCCACTGCGCTGTCTCATCCAGCGAAACAGAAACGAGGCCACTTTCTCTGAACTCATGGTCAGCCGCAATGCAGCTGCGATCGCCATCCGCAATCTTGATGAGTGGATGAAGCCTCGCTCCGGAAACCCGGGCAACCCTTTCATTTTCTCGACTGCGACAACCAAGGTCGTGCCTGAGCCCCTCGGTGTTGTCCTGGTGATCTCCCCCTGGAACTTGTGAGTCCTCTGTGCTTTGGTCCGATCGTGCATGGCTGCATCATACGACGTGGCCACGGTCGTCGTCGTCGTCGTCGCAGCAACTGATCATCTTTGACCGCCTCAGCCCCTGGAATCTGTCCATGTCTCCTATCGTCTCGGCTCTAGCGGCCGGCAACGCGATCATCCTCAAGCCCTCCGAAATCAGCTCGCACTGCGCTCGTCTGATGGCGCGCCTGCTGCCTCAGTACCTCGATCCGGAGGCTGTTGCCGTCATCAACGGAGGCGTCGAGGAGACTACAAAGCTGCTCGAGCAAAAGTTTGATCATATTATATACACTGGCAACGGTCACGTCGGCAAAATCGTTATGGCAGCAGCGTCCAAGCACCTCACTCCTGTTACGCTCGAGCTCGGTGGCAAGTCTCCTGCGATTGTCACCAGCGAAGCAGATGTTGAGATCGCCGCCAATCGTATCATTTGGGGCAAAACCACCAACTGTGGCCAGGTGAGCAGCCAGTCACATATATGGCGTCATGAGGGGACGATCTAGAAGGCGATCTAGAGGGCGTGAGACTTGCGCATAAATGGCTGCTGCCGCATCGGGCTTGCCATAGCAGCGGCACCGTGTGCCCTGACGACAGAAATAGCAATGTGGAATGGCCACAACGGAGTGACAAATGTGGGTGTGTGTCATATTTATGGCGGTATTGGGCTTGTGTCGTTGCCGTTTTTGATCCCACGCCATGGACAGAGCCGATCGAGCCGATCGTGGCGCTGGTTGTCTGTCAATCGCTGGAATTGCATACTAATCGTTGTTTCCGTCGGTCAAATATCCTGCTCTTGATAGGTCTGCGTCGCTCCAGACTACATTCTGGTCGAGCGACCTGTTGCCGCCCGCTTCAAGGAATGCCTCGTCAAGGCGATCAAGAATCTGCACACCTCGGACCCCAAGAGCAGCGGCTCGTTCGGTCGCATCATCAACAGGCGCCAGTACGATCGTCTCACCTCCGTGCTGGCACAGCAGCTCCAAAAGAATCCGGATTCACGATTGCTTCATGGAGGCGAGCAGGATCCCGATGACCTTTATATTGGCCCAACCCTGATTGAAAATGTCGGACTTGACCCCGCCTCCAACCCCATCATGGCCGATGAAATCTTCGGCCCTCTGTTGCCAATCATCGAGATCGACGACTGGAACGACGCCGTCAAGTACATCAACTCCAGGTAATAGCCCAATGTGTGCAGCCCAGGGCGGGTGTCGCCGGCGTTGTCTTTTGTTGCGACATAGCTCTGTGACAGTCGGCCTAACTGGCGTTCTCACTGTTGCACACTCAGGGATAAACCGCTGGCGCTGTACGTCTTTACGCCAAATGTCAAACAGGCCGAGTCCATCTTGGCCCAGACCTCGTCAGGCATCTTCATGCACAACGAAGTGCTTCTGAACTTCCTTGGTACGTGTCTGGAATCAGCAGCATTGTCTGGAGGCTCGGGTGATGCGATGCGTTTCAGCATATGGTGAGACAGCGACAATGCGCGCCGCGGACTTTGGTCACAATACCGACATCTTACCCGACATCATCTTGCTACCACAGCCGAGAACTTGCCTTTTGGTGGCGTCGGCGCATCTGGATTCGGTCGCTACGGCGGCATCTATGGCTTTGAGAACTTCAGCCACATGCGTGCGTGCGTACGACAACCGATGGCGCTCGAGCACGTTTGGCAGTTCCGATATGCTGCCTTTATGAAAGATAGCCCCTCCACGTCCAAGGTTATGCACCGCATCGGCAGTCTCAGCGTGCCTGGCTTTGGGGCTCGCCTTGCTCAGCTACTTCGCCGCTATGTCAACTGGAAGACCACCGTGGCTGCTGGGCTCATTGTTGCGGCCTGGCTCCTTGGTCGCTACACTCGCCCTTGAACTGGGACTTCCCGAGACCCACAACCGCACATGAACAAGACAGACGCGTACCAACAGGAATGCCATCTGTTCTTGCCGTGTCCCTGTGCTTTGGTGAACTTTGGCTTGATCCAACCCTCCATCCTACACTGTTCTTTAGCGCCACTCGTCCTCATCGATCCTCTCGCTCGCGCTGCCATCTCCTTTCGGCTGCTGGCCCGCTCGCTTGAGCATGTGAATAGCCAAATCCTCTACTTTCTTCCCAATCCGTTTCTGACCGATCTCATAACGCATGTGCGGAGTATAACAACAGAGATCGCACCTGCATTATTCATCCCAGCGCGCTTTCTGGGAGATCAAGAGAATGACGGCGACGATGATGCTGGCAGACCGACAAGTTACTCTTGTTGCTACAGTCATCGCAACACGGTGTGCAATGACGTTGGCCCCTCACGGGTATCGACCAGTGAGGCCCGTGGACAAGCGAAATACATGGGCGTTTCAGCCATGACAACTCGGCAACAACGACAGGCAGCAGCAGCGGCGGCGGCGTGACAATACAACGGAGCTACATCTCCTGTATTCAAGATTCGACAAAGCACAGACACGAGCGAAATCAAGGATATTGCGAGCGCTGTCGTTGGAGAAGAAAAGTAACAAAAGCAAAGACAAAGTTGAAAGAAACGTAGGCGGACAAAGCCAACAGACAGAGTGCACAGCATGGCTGGTGTCGTCAGAGCAAATCGCCGAGTCCGAGTGTATAATGGCCACGACTGACCGGGGTCAGCGTGTTGCGGCTTGCGCCAAGGCCATAAGGCTCACTTGGACGGCAGCAAGTTGAGCATGGTTCCCAGCTTCCTCATGGTGCGGCGCGATCCAGTAGGATCGAGGCGCTTGAGAGCCTGCGTGGCCTGCTCGTGCTTGTGGCTCGCAGCCTTTTGGTAAAAGCCGATGGCCCTCTCGCGATGGATGGTTGTTCCGATGCCCTTCTCATAGCAGCGAGCCAGCTGGAACAGCGACTCGACGTCCTCTTCCTCGGCGCCACATTTGTATACCCAGAAGGCCTCTTGGCCATCCTTCTGAACACCGGCTCCGTGCTCATAGCACCATCCGAGGTATGGCACGCGAGTCGTGGCGCCATCCTGCGCCGCCCGCGCAACAAGTTTGAAGATTGCAATCTTGGCTTGTGCGTGTCCGTGCGAACTGGCATTGCGGTACCTATGCAAAGCCGCTTTGATGTCGACGGAGGTACCAAAGCCCTCCTCAAAGCATCGGCCGAGAAGGAACTGTGCTTCGGCACTGTTGGATACGGCATTCGTGGACGAAAGCACAAACAGCCTTCGCTGGGACTCGGAGTGTCCATGGTCGCTCGCCTTGCTGTACCAATAGAGTGCCTGCTCGAGGTTGACCTCGGTGCCGATTCCATTTTCGTAATAGAGGCCGAGGTTAAACTGCGAGGAGACGAATCCGCTTTCAGCCGACTGCTTGAATGCGCTGAATGCCTTGGCCCGGCGATCGATGCTAACAAAGTAGCTGGGATCGGCAAAGTTGTCTTCGCTGTACACATCCCAGAAACTGTCGTTGTAGCATCCAACCCAATATTGGGTGGCAGGGCTGTTGAGGTAGATAGGCTGCATCGAGCGGTGCCAAATCACATTGTTCCGTGTTAGAGAGGCACATATTTAGGACGAGAAACGCACGAGGTTCATGAGCGAGTCCACGGCAGGGCGCTGTACTTACGCTGATGATCACCGGGCGGCGGTGCACCATGTAGACTGAGCCGAGTGCGCTGACTTCGCGATCGTACCACACGAACAGCGAGTCAGGAACCTTGATGATGTGCTCGCCGTGCTGCAGCCAGTGAGCCGATGGCGCCTCCTCGATGTTGATCCAGGGATCATTGCCAGGCTTGGTCGGGTCGACCGCAGCGAGCTGGACAAATGGCTGGGGAGATCGCACAAGGCTGCCGTTGGAAAGGTCCCAGGTGATCGAGGTGTCATCCAGATCGCGTGACAGGATTGTCTTGCCGTCGGGCGAAAGAGAGACGGATGTCACGTAGGAGGTGTGTCCACTCGACTCGTCTTTGGCGAGGTTCTCGGCAAACTCCCACACCTTGGCGGTTCTGTCGCTTGAGCCGGAGACGAGGGTTTTGCCGCTGGACGAAAACGCCAGGGCAATCACCCAGTTGGTGTGCCCTTCAAGGGTCTGCTTCAGCTGGCCGGACGAGAGCTCCCATAATTTGATGGTGCTATCGCTAGAGCCAGACGCCAACAGCTTTCCATCCAGCGAAAGCGCAACTGAGTACACAGGCTTGCTGTGTCCGTTGATCGTGTGCTGCAGCTGACCTCCGGCGGCATCCCAGATCTTGACTGTTGCGTCGTCAGCACCAGAGACGACCGTGTTTCCGTCCGGAGAGATGGCAACGGAGCGCACCGAGTTGGTGTGCCCCTCGAGCGTGTGCTTTAACTGACCCGAGGCGGCGTCCCAAAGCCTGACCGTCTGGTCATACGATCCAGAGATGATCGTGGTACCGTCGGGCGAGATCGCCACCGAAATCACCTGGCCGGTGTGGCCCTCGAGACTGTGCAGCATCTCCCCAGTCACAGCACTCCAGACCTTGACGGTGTTGTCGTCTGATCCCGAGACAATGGTCTGTTCGTCCTGAGAAAGCGCCACGGAGCGCACCCAGTTTGTGTGCTCCTTCAGAGTGTGTCTGACTTGGCCGGTCAAAACATCCCAGACCTTGATGGTGTTGTCAAAGGAAGCCGAGACTGCGAGCTTGCCATCGGCCGAGACGGCAACGGAGTTGACGTAGCTGGTGTGGTCCCTGAGAGTCTGGTCATGCTGTCCCGTGGCAAAGTCCCAGACCCGGATTGTGCTGTCGCCCGAGCCGGTCACGACGGTTGAGCCGTTCCGAGACACGGCAACCGAGGTCACGCCTCCGTTGTGGCCTGCAAGTGTCATCACGCATGGGTCCCAGGTAGCCGAGGTGCCCGAGATGGCAAGGAAGGGGATTGCGTCTTCGAGACGGCCAGCATACGTCTTGTAGAGCAGCGTCTGCTTTGGCGTGAATGCATATCCAGAGTTGTACACCTGTGGCGCGCTCGCAATGATCGGATCGGCAAACTCTCGCACAAATCGATATGCGTCTGACACAAGCGTCTTGGTGTTGCTGTCGACGATGCTGTCAGGGGCAGTTGCGAGTGCTCTTCGGAGGACAGTAAGCTGGTTGATGATCTGCTTGACGACCCGAGTGAGTGATCCGCACTCGAGCCAGAAGAAGACATGCGTGGAAAGCAAGCGCGACAGCAGCGACAAGGACAGATCCGGGTCGACGAGGCCATTCGTCTGGTACTCGGACCACAGCTGTTCCTGGTTCAAGTCGCTACTGGCAGCAGAGCGGGTTTGTTCCTCAAGACACCACACAAAGTGGGAGATCCAGTGGGCGACACTGTATCGAAGCGAAGACGAGATCTTGTCGTTGACTACGCTCTCAAGGTCGGCGATGTCGTTGTGGAAGGCATAGATGCCGCAGATGTTGATGACAGGCTCCTCCCGCACAATCACCGAGAGACAGCCACGAGCAAACCAGAGATGGAACCGACTTGAGACATGGAACGGCTCATCAACGGACTCATCGCTGAGAACGTAATCAACCACGGACTTGTGGTTGAACTTGATTTCCGCGTCGTCGCTGGATTGGCCGTCCTGGGACACAAGCCCATTGGCACTGCGGTCCAGCACAACCACGAGGCTTTGGAGACAGCCTCGCACGACATCCAGGTCGAATCCGAAAACGTCCGCGATAATACGAGGCGTCAGGATAGACTGGGCCGTGGCAAGTGCCGCGATAACAGTAACCAGCTCGGTTTTAAAGCGGGATTGGCGATAGATCTTGGTGAATGTCTTTTGGTACAGGCCCTTGAGGTCCATGGACGAATCGCTAACCTCCTTGACCTTGGAGAGGCTAGTGCGCTTTGGCTCTGCTGCCTCGAGCTCCTGCTCGATGGTGTTGAGGATCAAGTTGATCCACACGAATGTCTTGCCTTCGCTAAGCAGGATCGCAGCCGCTTGCTTGCGGTCCTCCTCGGTAAGCCCAGGGTACTTTTTGAGCCTATAGTGAATGTAGATTTGCAGATCGCGGATGTTGTCTTCACTGGAGGGCTCAATCGTCTTGGTAGGGACACCATGGAAGGACTCTTTGATGTCTTGTTCGGGACGTGAGGTAAGCAGCAGCTTGATTCCGAGATGGCTCTTGAGATGAGTCAGTCGCCAGGCGAGAAGACGGAGAACTTCGCTGCGCGGGTGGCATTCGTCCAGGCCGTCGACCATCACCACGATAGCGCCGCTCGGTCGGTACTCGTCGAGGGCTCCGAGAGGGTCCTCAATCAGTTTCTTGAACAGATCGGGGACACTCATCTTGTCAAGATCCTCCTTCTTGACTCCAGACGAAAGGAGTCGGCGGCCGATGGGAGCATACCAGCGACACAGCCCATACGCGATTGTCGTCAAGATGCTTCTGGCGCTGTTCCTGCGCACGTCGTTATACTTCATGAACAGTGCTGTGACTAGCTGATCGCTTTCGAGAAGAATGCGCGCAATCTGGGCAGCAGCAACAGACTTGCCAACTCCACCAACGGCATTGACCCAGAGGACACGGTCGTTGTTTTGAATCTGATCAACCCACTCTGAAACCTGACTAAAGAGCCACGTCCGAGTGCCTTCGACGTACACATCATCCAGCGACTTGACATCCTGCTCGTATTCGATAGGATCCAGGAGGAATTTGAGCTTGGCGATCTCGGCGGCGGTCAAGATAATCGATCTCTGGATGGAGTAGTGTGAGTTGTTCTTGGAGGCCACCTGGGTTCTCGCCACGAGCTGGAAGATGTGGGGCGCCAGCCTTGTGTGGGAAGCGAGGGGGGGGGAGGTCGAAACAAGGAGTGCGAGGGCGAGAGTTAGTTAGAGAGATCGATATTTGTTGTGATGCGGGCACCACCATCTGACAAAAGAGTCATAGTATTCGCTCGAAAGTGCTGCTTCTGCAAGTGACTTACTTTGTTAGAGCATCCGTGTCCGCGGCAAATAGGGCCTGCAGCTTCAAAACGGCCTCGATGGCCTGCCGAATCGTGAACGCGTCGGCATCTCGCTTCTTGTGTCCGGATTTGATCAGCGGATAGGCTTCAGGAAAATCTCTCGGGTTGGGCATAAACTGGCGCTTGAACGTCTCGTCACCGACTTTGACTTCGGACCAGATGAAGATGGGCAGCACAACGACAGGACTGGAGGAATTTTCACTCTCCTTCATTCTCTTCAAGGCCAGCTCGATCTGGATAAAGAACGCACGAAGGCCATATCGAGCAGCCTCAAGTTAGAGGAGGCTTCTGGCTTGCACAACAGTCGACACTGCGCCTGCGATAAGCCGGTGAGGATTTCCCGCAGAGCTCACCTCGAGGAACATGTTATCTGGACGGAGGTGCGCGGTCTTTGTTCTCTCCAGGGCTTTCTCCGATAAGAGTAGGACGACTACGTTCGAATGGATGAGCCCGTTCTGGAAACCCTCTTCCCAGCTCTCGCCATTGACCAGGCATCGCTTATCGAGGAAGACATGAAACTCGCGCGAGTCACCTCGTTTGCGGGCGGCGAGGGTCGAGTGCAGCGTCACGGCCGCGAGCTCCTCCGAAGCGACTCGGTAGCTGGATGCCATCCAAGAAAAGCGCATCAGTAGGGACTCGGTGCTGCGGCCAGTGGTATCTCGGCCTGGTGACAGCTTGCCCAGTCCGATCATCGACCTACCTGATAAAGACGTCGTGTTGCTTGAAACCAGCAGTGCATACCCAGGAGTCTGCAAAGGTGGCCTTTTTGTATTGGTGGTCGCCCTCCCACGCCGGCACAACAGGCTCCTCGACAATAGAGCCAGCGGGATAGTCGCCTGCGGACGTGATCGTCTGGGTGTCTGAGAAAGGGTAATAGTTCCCGACCGCCGACCCTGGGCCCGACTCGGGGACGGCGTATTCTCTCTGAGCTTTCTGGATTTTGACGATCGCCCCTGTCTTGAGTCCCATTTCTGTCATGAGATCCTTGGTGAGGCCGAGCACCTGAGCAGCGACGACAGTCAGTAAAGCGTTTATGCGCTCAGACAACCCTGAACAAATGCACCACGGCTTACCAGCTCAACAGAGTCGATCTCATTCTCAACCAGGGTGTCTTTGTTGCGTGTGAGGCCGTATTTGGCCAGGAAAGCATCGAACTCATCTTGCCCTGGATTGACAGCGGGCGGTCGGAGGTCGCCGGTACGGGTTAGTGCATGGGGATGGGTTAGTGCGTGGGGACGGGTTAGTGGACGGGCTCCATTGCCAACAGCATGTCTCGCGCTGCTTGTCGCTCACCGTCCGCCATATCGACTTGCTGGAGGAAGAGGGGCAGGGGAGATGGAGGGGCGAGCCGGTCTTCTCGGCGAGCGGATTGCCTGTCCTTTGAAAGACCTTGGTGGCGCAACCGAGATCTGTTGGCCGCTCCGCTTCGCGTTCGCACGCGTTGCCTGAGCGGTGGCCAAGTCACGATGGTGGCCAAGCGCAGCCCGGAAGGCACGCCGATTGGAGGACACAGATTGGTGTTGCCTTTATTTGTCGCACAAACAATGTACACGCATGCGCTCCAATCCTTTCGATCTGCTGGCCGACGAAAAAGGAAAGCCTGTGGCCACACCGGGCTGCTTGGTGACGCCTTCATCCATCTCGTCATATCGCTCTCTTGCCGTCTCGTCATATCGCTCTCTTGCCCCTCGAAATCTCGACATGCACTTCACCTTCGACATCCCCTCCTCTGCAGCGAAGGAGATCCCTGCCGAGCTGCTGCTTCCGGCGTCCAGGCACAATGTGACCTTCCCGATCGGCATCATCCTCACCCACGGCGCTGTCGGGACACATCGAACCCCGCATCTGGACATGCTGGCGCAGGTGCTTGCCGAAGAGGGCCTGCCGGTCCTGCGCTTCACCAACTGCGGCAATATCCACGGCCGGACCAGAGCCTACCGTCACGTTGTTGACTTTTGCACCCTGGACGCGGGCCGGCTGCTCAAAGCGGCCACAACCGACGTTTCGGTGCGGACCTGGATCTTTGCTGGCCGGAGCTTCGGCAGCCGAATCGCAAGCATCCTGGGCGAACAGAGCCGCGGTCAATGTCTGGGTACCCTGCTCATATCCTTTCCGATCCTGTCGTCCAAGGACGATGACACAAAAGAGCAAGTCGACGACGAGGACGGCCGCCTATCCTTGCTGCTGAACTCACAGGCTCGAGCCCTGGTTGTCGTCGGATCCAAGGATAAACTGTGCCCGATCGAGATGCTCGATCCGGCCATCGCTCACAAGCAAAACATCGACCTGATCGTCATCGACGGAGGCAACCACAGCCTCAACATGGAGCTGCCGCTAGCAAGGATGCTGGCACAAGCCATCGCCGAATGGTGCCGAGAAATCTACGCTGCTGAGCTTTCTCCACCTCCTGCCCAACGGCCGGTCCTTCGGGGGCTTTTGTCCATGGTTCAGTCCGAAACTGGGGGCGAGCGAGAGCCGCAACTGAGCTGGGATGTGGATCTGCTGGATATTTCCTCCAGACAGAAGCGGAAGCGATCTCGTGGCGATCGGATCATCTCGTGAATCTGCAAGCCGACTCGACCATCGACTCACAACTTGCACGGCCAGAAAAGATATCTGAAGGCGGGGCTCTGGGTTGTTCGGCCGCCGGGCCGTGCGCGCACATCTTACCTGCTTGGCGGACTCCTCTCGGTTATTCTATCGGTCGGCTTTGGCTGGCTCATCCATTGCCCTCTACCGCCGGTCGTCGCCGACAATTTCACAACACCAACGAGGACTCGGATACGGGATGGACTTCCATGAGGGATCCTTGCTGTGGGAGTGGTGGCTATGTTGCCAACTCGATTGATACCATCACTCTGCCATGCCGGCTCGGTGCTCTTGGACACACAGGGATATGCATATTTGCATCCAGGATGGAGACAACAGCGATCGATTCCACCATCGAATTGAGGATAGCGTGCTGTATTTCGTTTTTCCCATAGTACAGTCGGTCCAGAAAGAACGGGACAGTCACTTCCTGGCTTCAGCGGCCTGCAGCCTGCCGAATTTCCGTAGGCCCCAGCAGGCAAGCCGTGCGATTGTTTCCCGTCCTGGTTGGCAATCGAGTGGTTTTGGTTGGTTTGGGAAGCACAGTCTTGAATACACTCGGTCGATCTCCTGTGGCGATGTGGGAGTGTGGTGCATCCACCATCCTCTGGACAGTTCCATGATATCTCGATATCAAGATGCTCGACCTTCTCGAGTCGCTTGGCTTCCCGGCATGTGAGCATACCTGGGATGTGTTGAACTCGTTCACCGAGCACACATGGGTCTTGGAGACGGATCGGTCTGGTGGTCGTCTCTGGTGGTGGGTGAACTGCTCAAAGTACTTGGCAAACCTGAGTCTCCTGGAACTGGATGCATATCCCTTCGCTTGCTTCTCGGTGGCATCGTAACGCAGAATGGTCATGGCCAGCGCGCGATGGCATTGGGTTACAAAATAGTTGCTCAATGGTCAAAACCAAGGGTGTCCGTTATTTATTGGATAGACTGTAGTATCATGTAGACTACGAAACGACACAGTTTTCCTGGTCGCGTCGCCCTCGAGTGCGTGCGAAGGACTGTCGCTGGCTGAGCGCAGGATCGGTATTGTGCTCGGTGGGCGGTCGTGAATGAGTCGGGGTTTGGGTTGGCGGAGGCGATGCCACAGGTGCAGGTGACGGCGAGCGAGCAGATGCTGATGGGGTGGCCTGGCTGGAGTCGGAGCCATTTTCTGTGGCTGGTGGTGTCCGTGGAATGCTGTAACCCCTTTGCGGTGAAGCCGGCGTGGCGATATGTGGGCCGTCACCAACGATCGGGCTCGTCTGTGGTGCCCCAGGGGAGAGAGCTGCTGGGGACGACGGATGCTGACGAGACATGGGCGGGGAGCGCAGCCAACCTGGTTGGCTTGACGCTGGAAAGCTGCCTTGGGTTGGAAGGGACTGCAATGCCGCCTGTGGGATGATGGGGGGCTGTGCCCTGGGATCGAAAGCCGGCAGAGCTCCGAAGGATCGAGAGTTTGCCATTGGGGGTGAGAAGCCGCCGGACTGCTTCATAAGCGTCAGCATCTGGACAGCCATTGCTGATTGGGTGACCATGGGATGCGCCGAGCTGCCCAGTTGCCTGATCATAATGTCCATGCATTCCTGATGATATTCAATCGCATCGTCCAGCCGACCGCAAAACTGTGCTGCTTCACCCATCCCACGGAGAATGATTGCGATCTGCATGTGGTTTCGGGTACCAAAGACTCGCTCGGCCGTGTCGACAGCTTGTTTCATGTACTCGAGTGCCCTGGGCTGCTGACCTTGTGTTGCGAGAACGACCCCAATCTTCTGCAAGGCATCCAATGCAATCATGTTGTCTTGAGTACCAAAAGCCCGGATGGAAATGTGCAATGCATCTTGGAAATGCGTCAGAGCTGCCTCGAATCGACGCCGGAACTGGAACTCTATCGCGCCCACAGATATGGATATGATGGCAGCATGGACGTTCGCCGAGGCGTCGAAGGAGGACTCGATGATCTGCATCGCTTGCTGGTAGTGCCGAAGGGCCTCGTCTATTCGGCCTTGTTGTTGTGATGCTTCCGCCATGGCCATAAAAACAGGGATCATATCCGGGTGGCTTGTCGATCCTGAGAGCTGGGCCAGGGTATCGATGCACTCGCGGAGATATTTTGTTACCTCTGCGAATTGACCACGCATACAGGCGGTTCTACCGAGCTCGCAGAGAATGCCGGCGACATCGGGTCGAATGCGAGTTTTGCTCAGCCGCACTGTGATTTCCAAGGCCTCCTGCAGCTGCTTTCGAGCGATATTGGGCTGATTCCTCCCATTAGATAGCCGACTAAGGTTTGTAAGGCACTGGGCAACGACAAAGTCTTCCCGCGTCCCGGCGGCTTGGACTGCTATATCCATGGCTTCGTCTAGTCGCTTCTTTGACTCTTCCGGCTGCCCGCTGAGCATCAGGATTCGGGCGATTCCGATCAACGCCGCCGCGACCATTGGATGGCTGCGGGTACCTTCGACTCGAGTCATGACTTCGAGGGACTCCTCCAGATACGCCAGTGCCTCGGTGAGTCGGCCAGACGATATGTGCAATTCACCAATCTGGTTTAGGATGGCGGCGGTGCCATGGGTCTCCTTTGAGCCACCGACTTGCTTAGAGGCATCCAGGGCTTCAAAGTAATACTTGGCAGCATCATCAACTTTTCCCTGGAATTGATGCAAGTTGCCAATGTTGACCAAAACGCTCATTGACATGCTGTTGTTGATCGACCCGTGCAAACGGATTGACATCTCCAAGCTCTGGTTCAGGTGTTCCAGGGCTTCCTTGTAGCGGCAGATGGAGCGGTAACTGCTGGCGATATTGACATGTGCAATCAAAATGGCTGGGTGGTCTTGACTTGCAAATACTTCAGTCATTATATCAAGCGCTTCCTGGAAGGAGACTGCGGCTTCGCTGACCTTGCCCTCGAGTACCAAGGCAGACGAAAGCCCAACAAGGGTCTTGGTGACAGCTGGGTGTTTGCGCGTCCCAAACACCTTAACCAAGATTTCGACTGTATCCTGGAAATACTGGATCGATTCGCTATGCTGTCCACTAAAGCATTTGAGAAATGCAATCTCTCCAAGAGCTTGAGCCACGATGGGGTGTTCTTTGGATCCAAGGACTTTGACTGCAATGTCCATCGCTTCTTGGAAACACTCGAGGGCTTCGCGGAGTTGGAACCGCATCGCGAGCACCTCTCCGTACACCATCAACGCTTGCGCAACGTATTGGTGCTGGCGACTGCCGTAGATTTTCACCAGTATCGCTATAGCATCCTCCAAAGCATTTTGGGCTTGACTGAACTGGCTCTTGATCTTGTATACCTCGGACATCTGGACCAGATTGCGCGCAACTTCCAGGTTCTCTCGGCCTCCTAGCAAGTCCACAAACATATTGATGGATCTATCGTAGCACGACAGGGCATCGTCAGGTTGACCTTTGATCGTCATGATTCGTCCCAGCATCATATTGTTGATGGCAATGAAAATATGTCTCTCCCCACCAAAAACCTTGCAAAAGATCTCGCTTGACTGATGGAGATGTTCGGAGGCCTCGGCATACAGCCCGAGCTCGGCTTCGATAGAGCTGATTTGACCCAAGATCGAGCCGACAATAGGGTGATCGCGTGTGCCAAGCGCCTTTTCTGCGACATCGAGTGCCTCGTGGAATCGACCCAGCGCTTCTGGATATCGGCCACAGCTGCTGTCGATCTGCCCAAGCCCGCACAGGACTTCTTGAAAGCCAATATGCACTCGGTTTGGGTACAAATGCGCAAGGATGTCGTATGATTCTTGCAAGTATTTTTCGGCTTCATCAAAGTGACCTTGGCTCCATTTGATAGCACCAAGGGCACCCAAGATTGTGGCTACTGTCGGATGGGCTATCGAGTCTAGGGATGTGGTCGATATGACGTACGCTTCGCGGAACAATGCTTCCGATTCTTCAGAGCGGCCTTGTTGGAAGCGAAGTTGACCGATTTCCATGAGTAAACTGGCTACCTGGATGTGCTCCCGTTGGCCAAACACCGCAATCAGGATCTCGAGCGCTTGGTCAAAGTACATCGAAGCTTCGTCAAGCCTGCTGTGGAAAAGCGATTCCATGGCCAGGAGCTTGAGCGTTTCAGCAATCGCTGGGTGATTTTTAGTATTGTACACCTTCTTGAGGATCGAGAGGGCCTCTTCAACATGATCGTGTGCGCAGTCATATTGACCAAGAGTGCTTTGAATGATCGCCATGTTTGTCAACGTCGCGGCGATCATGGGATGCTCTCGACTTCCATAAATTCCAACAAGAATGTCGATGGACTCGGCAAAGTGCTTGAGGGCATTGTACGGGTTCCCTTTGATTCCCTTGATCCAGCCGATTTTCTGAATTGCTACCGCTGCTTCCAGCGTCTTGTCCGATTTCAATACCTTCATTGAGATATCCAAGGTACTGCAAATGGCTGTGTTTGCTTCGTCAAAGTTTCCCTTCATGTATGAAACTTGGCTCATCAAAGACAGGATTGCATTGGCGTCTTGGTGTTGCGCCGTTCCGTAAACCTTGAGGGTGATGTCCATGGATTCGTCAAGGTACCGCGTAGCTTCGTCCAGATGTCCGCGGTGTGCCATGATGGCTGCGAATTTCATGAGAATCTTCGAGACTATAGGATGCTCCCTTGTTTCAAACACACGGACAGAGAGCTCGAGGGCTTCGTGCAGATACACTAGTGCCAAGTCATGGCGGTCCGTCGAGATGTATATCTCGCACACCGATAAGAGAGCCTCGACGACATTCGGGTGCTGTTTTGTGCCATAAATACTCTCCAACAGGCTCAGGGACTCTTGGAAGTGTCGGAGAGCATCTTGGGGCATGCCGATATATAGGGTTGCTTCGCCAAGTATGAGCAGAGCATCCGCAGCAAATTGGTGCTTCTCGGATCCATGATAATTCTGGGCGATCGCGAGCGACTCTTGGATGTATTGAATAGCATCGTTGGAGTGTCCCAGTTTGAGGAGAACTTTTCCGATAGCGGCGAGGCCCTTTGCGACATCAATATGGTGTGGATCGCCATGCGAGAGCGCGGATATGCTTGCTGCCTCCTGAAGATACTGCAATGCTTCTTCGAGACGACCCTGCATCATGGCAATGGTGCCGAGTCCTGATAGGAGATACGAAATCACGGGACTGCTGCTTGTTCCAAAGCCTCCCCGGAGGATTGCCAGCCCTTTCTGATAGGCTGAGGCCGCTTGATCAAGTTGGCCGACGGCGCAGTATGCGTTTCCGAGAAACAAGAGTGTATCCACAGACTCTGGGCACTCTTGAGATCCAAAGACGGCTTCCAAAACAGCAAGGCTGTCGTGAAAGTATTTGATGGAGTCGGCCAGGCGACCTTGAGATAAGGCAAGCTTTCCAAGGGAGACCAAGGTCACCGATACGTCAAAATGGTTTCGGGTCTCATAAAACAGTATGGACCTCCGCAAGCAGGACTCAAGTATGGCTTTAGCTTTTGGATAGTTGGCACGAGCAGCCGAAACCTCTCCCAGAGTCCGCTCCAGCCGAGGATGTAAAGCTGATGAGTATGACTCGGGGATTCTGCCTTCGACAAAGACTTCAATGTGTTTTCCGAGAGTCAAATACTTGATACTCCGGTGATGATCCGATTGTGTGACGAGAACAGTGCCGACATCGTGCTCAATCTCGTGCGCTTCGAGCTCGCCATGTTCGACAACCCACTCGTGGGCGACTCTCTGCGTCAACAAGTGCGTGTAGTACTGCTCGTCGGGCCCGGGCCGGAGCAGACCACTCTCGCACACCATCTTGACGAGATGGGCAGCTGGACAGAGATATGGGTCGTCAGTCACCATCAGTCATTCGTGCGTTTGTGCATTCATCGCCAGTTACTCATCGCCTGGGCATTCGCTTGCCATTCATCCACGCCGTCAAGCATATTCGCCCACATCCCTCGCACAACTCTGCCGTCACTCACCATCGGCCGAGAGCTCCATCTTCTGCGCAATCGCTGTGATCAGCTCGAGAGGAATGTCGTCTGACGCCAGCAGGCTGATCGCCCCCAAACAGCCGACATGCATCGACTCCCACTGCACCCTTCTTCAGCAGCGTGCTCATCGACAGATCCACGATCACCTTGAGCGACGACCGGGTCTCGTCTTCGCCATCCTGCTCCTCGAGTGCCTGGGCAAACTGCGCCTCGATCTCGTCGATCGGCGTGTCGTTGCATTCGGCATAGATCCGCACCGTCTGGATCACAAGCGGATATCCGTTGATCCGGTCCATGAGCTTTCGGAGCGTTGCTCGGTCCTGGTCGGTGCCCACCTTCTCGGCAATCATTGGCGATGTCGCCAGGATGTAGTCAAAGGCTGTCTCGCTCTTCCACGACTCGAGGCGGAGTGGAGCCTGCTGGAAGTCGTCAAGCTTGGCCCCGAGGGCCGTGAGGAAGGGTCCTTCGTCGAGAGCCGACAACCGGGTCGTCACAACGACGTCGCCGCTGAATCCGGCCGCGACAGAGTGCTCAAACACCGAGTCGACAACGGCCATGTCGTCCACATTGTCGAGGACCAGGAGATACTCGCGGCTCTGGAGAGGATCCGAGAGGCATGCTGCTTGATCTCGCCGGGCTTGATGTGCGGAAAGATTGTCGACCAGGCTGTCGAGGGCCGTCGATTCGGTCGCGCAGTTGACCCAGTAGATGCGGCTGTACTGCGGCTTGATGCCGACAGTTTCGAGCTTGAAGCCGTCGAGTTCGCCGTCGTTGCTGACGGCAAGAGTGCCCATCATGAACTGGAGGAACTGGCGGGCCAGGACGGACTTGCCCATGCCGCCATGCCCGAGACGACGGCGCGACCAGTCAGGGTGACCTGACGAAGGAGCGAGTCCAGATGGCCCATGTCGCCGAGGAACAGGTTGTCGACATAGTACTTTGTGGGGATGGCGTCGCGGAGACCGGGGTTGGAGAAGATGGGGCTGAAGAGGGTGAGCAGACGGTAGAGACGCTTGTGGGGCTGGTCGGGGCGGAAGCCGTACATCTGGATCTGGTTCATGCGGTCGATGGTGTGCTTGAGCGAGGCAAACTTGGGTCGCTGGGAAGGACATCATATACGGCTTGAAGTCA